>NW_024755546.1:0-6179 GCF_018991925.1 Homarus americanus
ACGCCGCGCTGGCCTCCCACTACTACTACTACTAGTAGTAGTAGTAGTAGTACTCACTTCATGTAATGTCGGCAGACCAAGTGAGTATATATAACTAATATTACATCAGTGAGACCATAGAAATAGTGGTTATCTCTGCCAAGGTTACATAAACAAGTGTTAGGTGTGATAATTCTTGCTCCCAGTGGATTATTCTGATGTGTGTGGAAAAAGGCACTGAAGACTCGAGGAGGAACCGACCCTTCAGGTCTGGATGCAAACGGTTGGAGAGTCATCCTCAGCACAAACAAGTTTGGCCCTAGCAAGCGATCTCTGCACTGCCATTGCCGCCCTTGCAAGAAAGCTTGCATCCTCTTGCTGCCATCACCTCCAGGCCCTGACGGCCTGCCGCCTTATTCCTCTGGAAAAGAAACCAGGATGTAGGCCTATAGGGGTGGGGGAAGTGCTGAGGCGGATCATCGGAAAATGCATAATGGAGGTGGTAAAGGATAATGTCAGGGCAGCAGCAGGGAACCTACAAGTGTGTGCTGGCCACCAGGCTGGTGGGGAGGCGGCCATTCACGCCATGAGATTGATATTTGAGCAGCGTGATTGTGAGTCCGTTCTCCTGGTGGATGTTTCAAACACATTCAACATACTTAACCGCAAGGCTGCACTGCACAACATCAAGATCAAGTGTCCAAGCTTTGCAATGTATGTTGAAAATTCATATAGGAATCCATCAGACCTCTATATATTAAACAACAAGGCTCTAAGAGGTGATACCATCATACCGAGGAAACAACACAGAGGGACCCTGTTGCAATGGCAATGTATGCAATTGGCCTATCAGTGCTCCAACAAGAAATAAAATTTAAAACAACTGGGGTCAAAGAAGTGGCATATGCTGATGACCTTACAGGAGCAGGAAAAGTGGAGGGCATCAAAAAGTGGTGGGACTTGGTAACATCGCGAGGTCCACAAATTGGGTACCACCCAAATGCCAGCAAGTCCTTCCTCATCGTGAAGCCAGAACATTATGAACGGGCAATGGAGGTTTTTGGCGGAAGTGAGGTCAAAATAATTAAGGACGGCCATAGACATCTAGGCGCAGTAATTGGCACTACGGACTTCAAGACCGAGTACGTAGCGGGAAAGGTGAATGAGTGGGTTAGTGAAATCCAAGCTCTGTCTGAGATTGCTAACACAGAGCCACATGCGGCCTTTGCTGCATTCACCCATGGAGTCAAGCATCGTTGGAACTACCTGATGCGTACTATCCCTGATATTGGACCCATCCTCCACCCTCTGGAAGAAGTTATCAGTGTCAATTTCATTCCTAAATTAGTGAAACACCCTGACTTAACCCCAGCAGAAAGAGCACTTCTTGCACTTCCATCAAGACTGGAAGGGATGGAACTAACCAATCCAGAGGAGATTGCTGCCACTGAAAATCAAAATTCACTTAAGCTCACGGCAGCCCTCACGGACCACATTATAGCCCAGAATGCAACAGGGGAAGTGGATACCAGAATCAAACAACATAAATATAATATCAGAACAGTATCTGAAAGCAGTGCCTTGTTCGTTCATGTTAGGAATAATAATCACCCCATTGTTTGGGAAAAAAGCTTAGAAGTATTTAAATCATCTTGTGTCACAGAAAGACTTCTGGTTGAAGCTAGTTTGATTAAGGAATAAAAATCAATAAACTTTAGTGATGGTCAGTTCAAAACTGTTAATATGTTACATGAATTTATTTGTCAGTGGCCCAAGGTTAAAAATGCTTTGAAAACCTTTGATCAAGATGTAAGATAGTTATTTTGTGGGTCCCATATTTTTGACCTGACCTGACTAGTCACGTCACCCCCCTTCTCTTAAGCTCGTCTACGTGTGTGTTGGTGTGTGGATTAGTGGATGACATCATTATGACCTGACCTCATGTTTTTTAAGGTCACCCTGTATGTTTAAGCCTCTCTCTGTTCATGTAATCCAGTTGCCTCTGAAGAGGTCTTGAATAAAGACGAAAGCTAAGGTGCTCCGTTGATTCCATTTTCCCGTGTGATTTTATCAAGATGTGAATTACACGAAAGTGCTTGGGAACTTCGTGTTTTCTTCTTTCTTTGTGGTTATCAGCATATACCTGGATCACGCGCACCTACTGAGATTTACTTGCATGTTATAATATATATATATATATATATATATATATATATATATATATATATATATATATATATATATATATATATATATATATATATATATATATATATATATATATATATATATATATATATATATATATATATATATATATATATAAACTAGTTAACATAACCAAACAGCCTCGCAAGGACCAATAGATCTGTATATAATGTGTGTGCACGCGCTAAAATGACCTAGTATATTTTACTAATGTCTCATTGTCCGTGGGTTTTCTTACAGTTTGGCTTTGGGTTTTCTATTTTGTCTACCTGCCAGTTCAACAGGATTGCTAACCATCCTCCCAGCAACTCATATACCATCCCAGACCCACAGCCTATATGTATGGTGCAAGGCCGCAGTCCAATACATACAAGTCGGGCAGTCAAGCGTTGGTTTGAGGCGCCCCCTAGAGGAGCCATTTGTAATCCAATAGAAAATAGTGAGGAGACACGCACATGTGTGGGAGGGAATATGGAGGAGGCCGAACATCTGCAGCAATCTGATAGATTCCATGCCCACCAGATTGCATGAAGTTATAGCAGCAGATGGAGGTTGGACACGGTATTAACCTGTGGTCAAGAATTAAATCTCCGCCCACGACGGTGCCTTGGGGGGTGGCGGGGAGTAAGCTCTCGTGGTGTAACCGCGTTGGGGCCACATAGACTTCGTTTCCTAATTCTCGGGAATTTGTCCAGGTATTTTACCATGTGGTTTTACGTTTTTCGCATAAATATGCTTACAAAATCTATGGAATAATATGCATAACTTTTGGGAATCTGCCCAGACATTAAATATATGTTATACACTACAATAATCACATAGATATGTTTACAATGTTTATGCATAATAAATGTGAAAAATACTTTTTGGGTTTCAATTAACCAATAGTCATGCCTACAAAACAATCTTGATGCTCTAAGTGCATGTATGTGTTAAATAACGAGTAACTGATCCACATTATTTTGGTAAATGCGGAAATGAAAAGCAAGCGCTTAGCCATATGGATATAGTTACACGGAAAAAGGGAAATAAGGATGAACCATGGTTTTGATAGAAACAATGTGCTCTGGGACGATGCTCACATTGACGAATGGGAGAAACCTCTTTATGAAACATCTTACTTACTAAGGATGAAGCTTAATGTTACTACACACACACACACACACAGTGTAACTTTGTGTGTGTCTGACTTGGGGTAGCTTTGAGCGAACCCTTACTTGATATCACAATTTATGTATCCTTCCTGTCCATGCTTTACAACAATAACTGTAGGGCAAAAGTTACAATATTATACTATAACACTGTCATGTATTAATACTATGACTAGTTACCAAGATACAGAGCACGATGAACATAACATGATAATGATAGTGGTGGAAGGGTGCATATCATAACTTGTGTGTTCGTGCGTATGTTGCCCCGTGAGAGTTACCGTGGGCCTCCATGTGCCCAGGTGGGATGGTCAAAGTATTACACTATAAGTGTGTTATGCTGGTTAATTCCCCAGTTAACCAAGTTGGTACACATATAATATAATTGGGCTTTTGGTAGCGAAACCCAATTGAAGTTTCTTGTTTTATTATAAAAGTATTATGTTTATAATTCTGAGTGTATATCAACCGTAAGTTCCACTATTTATGAGTGAATGAGAAAGAGGACGGCGTTTATGTAATATAAACGTGGATCAACGTCCGTTCGATAGTTGGTTTGAGTGACTGCTGAGTAGTGACCCATCAAGGGAGAACGGTATGGGTACGCCGTTCCCCCTCGAGGGAAGACGGAGCCATCCACTGTGGTTCTCAAATAAAGTCTTCCTAGTCAAGGATATCTAACTACTGCTCGCTTTAGGTGGCCAGAGAGCCGGCTACTTATGCCTTTACTCAGCATAGTAGCATTTCAAATGTGCTTATCACGTGCATTGAACATGTCACTTCATAACCAGTGGAAAGTTACAGAGGATGAATCTGAATATAAACAGATGTAAGTAACCCATTTGTATAATACTTCTGTTGATGAGACAGGGGCCATTACATAGCTCGGTCACTATAGGCCAAGTCTGTGAGGCCTAAATAAGCTCACAGAGTACAGTACATCCTATAAACCCTAACCATGTTAAAACATATGTGTAAACACTAAGCTGGAGTCTACTACTGTAGGGTGAAAATGTTACGAAAAATTTCTTTCTGGATGACACTGATTTAAACAGAAAAGAAATTAATGTAAACACAAAACATTACTGCCAATATCAAAAGCAACATGGCAGAAATAATCTTCGCCTACTTCGTGTTTAAGAACGCACCTTCTTAGCAAAGTACAACTTTTGCTACTGCAATCACGCTAGATGAATGAGTGTGTGGTGTTTAAGACTCTTTCAACGAAGAATTCATTTTTGCAGAGAGCAATGGTACTGAGTTGTGAAGGGTACTACACGGCATGGCTGAAAATTTACAGTCTGTGATACTTTTGTAGAACTGGCATATTTTTTTTTAAGAAGATGTGTCATTGACATCATTAAAATATGTTGATTGAAAATTATGAACATTCTTATCCTCCCTGGGATCAAAAGAAAATGTCCACATTTTCTATTTCATAAATGAATTTTTTCACTTCAGTATATATTAAAGTGTAAGCACTTACAACAATGACAATTACCCTATTGATGTCCTGCAATGTGAAGGCATGTCTTGAACATATAAATGGGTGTATATACTTTATGTTGTCTGTATTACTACCTATATCTTTTGTAGGCTTGATTGAAGAATCCTGTCTAGAATTTTGATAATGTAAATTGTTCGCAATCGTGTATACTTCTGTTTGTCACAGTAGGACACAGCGATTTCAAGGTCCGGTGAGTCATGTTCACAAAAATCCTGGAATAAGTGAAATCGCCGCCTGGTTACACTAGGTCATCCACCATACCATACCTTAGGAATGATAAGACCATCTCTCAGACCATGTGTCATCATCACTGTGTGTGGGGTGTTGCTATCAAGGTTTATTCACGTCATACGAAAGAATTTTGTTGACAGGATGTTGATTGATGAGTAGTCACAACAACTGCAGTCACGTCCTGTCACACCCTCGTGAACGAATCATTTGCAGAAACTAATGTTCACTTCAGCTCACAGGATTCTTGCTAAATTCAGCATTATCCTTACCTAAGGATTGCAATATGTCACTCAAGACAGGCATAGGGTAACTATCTGGGATCGTTTTTTCATTAACGCGCCTGAAATCAATAACAGGGGCCATCCACTATCTGGGGACGAGGAATATAAAGGTTAGAATGGTTTTTTAATAACATTCTCACCCAACATATCCTGCACCATATCTTGAACTACAGCTCATTGGCTAGTGAGGTCTGGAACATAGATAGGATTAGTTCCTCCTTTAATGCTATATGATGGGATGTTAAATCTGTCTGACCTAGCTTTTCCCTGGCAAGGCTACACTATTTCTATAGTCAGCAAGCAGCTCTAAAAGGCGTGTCTTGCCCTGAGATCGATCACCTTATCATGTGGCGCTATTTGATCTTTCCTCTCCTGCCGAGTCTGTTGGGATTGCGTAACAATACTACCAATTGGGAATTTTGTAGGCATTACTTCGACATTGTTGTGATATACTAGAAAATCACACAAATAACATCCTTTCCTTAATATCCGTTGAACGCCTGTTCTATTCAGAATCAGTACGTCTGTCAAATCACCAGGGCATTGAAGGTTCCAAGTGTTCCCTGAAGAATGCAGTGATGGGTAGGGAAACACCTGGTAACACTGAAGTCCGTTTATTAAGGGATAGGAGAAATACAAGTGGTGACTAGCGTGTGCCATGCATGGCTCACACAGTCAGACTGAGACTGCCTGGCCATATGGCAGCCTCGGGGCAATGTTGCCACATAACACGTGCAGTGTTGCCACGTAATTATATACATAGATGCTACTCGGCGCAGTAGCTTATTTACCGGTTGCTACTTGGCACAGTAGCATAGATAC
>NW_024755547.1:0-12305 GCF_018991925.1 Homarus americanus
CCCCGTTGCAATGGCAATGTATGCAAAAGGCCTATCAGTGCTCCAACAAGAAATAAAGTATGAAACAACTGGGGTCAAACAAGTGGCATATGCTGATGACCTCACAAGAGCAGGAAAAGTGGAGGACATCAAAAAGTGGTGGGACCTGGTAACATCGCGAGGTCCACATATAGGGTACCACCCTAACGCCAGCAAATCCTTCCTCATCGTGAAGCCAGATCATTATGATCGGGCTGTGGAGGTTTTCGGCGAAAGTGAGGTTAAAATAACTAAGGACGGCCAAAGACATCTAGGCGCGGTAATTGGCACTACGGACTTCAAGACCCAGTACGTAGGGGGAAAAGTGAATGAGTGGGTGAGCGAAATCCATGCTCTATCGGAGATTGCTAACACAGAGCCACATGCGGCCTTTGCAGCATTCACACATGGAGTCAAGCATCGTTGGAACTACCTGATGCGTACCATCCCTGAGATCCGACCTCTCCTCCACCCTTTGGAAGAAGCAATCAGTGTCAAGTTCATTCCCAAACTAGTGAAACACCACGACTTAACCCTAGCAGAAAGAACACTTCTTGCACTTCCACCAAGACTGGGAGGGATGGGACTAACTAATCCAGAGGAGAATGCTGACTCTGAACATCAAAATTCACTTAAACTCACGGCAGCCCTCACTGACCACATAATCGCCCAGAATGCAACAGGGGAAGTGGACACCAGCGAAGTTAATAAGATCCGTAGGTCCATTACAACAGATCGGCAGAACTGCCAAAATGACATGTTGCAGCAACTATTGCTGCTGGTTCCAAGAAAGAACGGCAAAAATAGTAGCTATAAGCAGGGAGGTGGGCGCCTGGAGCACAGCTGCCTTCGTTTGCCGATAAGGGCAAATGGTTTCTGTATGTATATTATGTATGCTGGATTATGTATTATGTATGTATATTATGTATGTGCTCCATTTACATTTATTCAGCCTAGCTAGCAGCGTGTGGCAATGTTATTACCATATCCCACACGCTTAATTAATGTGCCTGGCGACGTATGGAAGCTGCTAATGTATCACTTGCCATACGTCGTCTATGGTAGTTGACCAGGACCTTAGCTAGGGAGCAGTACTATCCACCTCTGTGTACATACTCTTATCCAGTAAACCGAACCTACAAAACTATACAGGTGTTTGTGTTCTCTCCTGTATATAGAACTTATTACCCAGAACATCTAACATGGCGCAGTGCGTAGTTTTACTGGATTATTACGAGTGATTAGTGCAAGTTTGTGGAAAGCCGGCTGATGGATTCCCGCCTTGGGTCAACCCCGCGTCATCCCTCGAAGAATTTCGCAACTTTGAGCAGTGTCAGTGACAGTGATTTTCTGTGAAGCGTTTAGTGCATTGTGTGTTTCGTGCCATTCATGTGTGACCTTGTTCGAACGGATTTCCAAGGTATACGGCATGTTCTGGGCATTTGTGGGGTGTAGAGCTCAGCGCACCCTCCTCTGACCGTTTACAGAGAGCGACTGAGCTACTCCTATCTCCACCCCCCTCCCTCACAGCGCCGCCTCCACCCCCCCCTCACAGCTGGGGCGAGACGCTCTGCCTGCCTGGGACACACACATACATGTACTAACACTGGCTGACCGCGCGGTTTCTTATATATATTTTATATATATAACCTACTTATCTGTGTATTTAATTAAATTTTTTTGTCTGAAATCTTGTTGATACGACGGGCTGACCGGTCAACACTGATTTAAGACACAGTACACAGATAAAGTAGTTATGTCTCATGCCTTACGTAGCCGTGGACCCAGCGCCTGGATGAGTCAAGCGGATGATAGTCCCCCAGAGATGGATGACCAGGCCGGCCCAGCTCCCACAACATCGTGCAGCCCTTCACCTCAACATTCAGCGTTATCTCCAGAGATAATTGCCTTAATGAAGTTTATGAGAGATGAGAGACGCGAGGATGAAGCTCACAGACGTTTGGCGGATGAGCACAGAAGGCAAACAGAGGCAGAACGAGACCACCAACGGAGAATGGAAGACAGTGCACGGTTTGAAGCCTTGATATCTCGCCTCACTGTTAACCAAGCCCCTGGCTCTAACACTGCCTCGGTACTGAATGGTTCAGATACCTCATCCATGCTTCCTTCACGCCCCCCAGCCCCACCTAAAGCAGCAGCTCAAACACCGCCCATCTTGGAGCCTGATGTAAATTTCCAGACTTTTCGCGAATGGCGGCGGCGGTGGGCTGATTATGCTACAATGGTGGATCTCCATAGTTTGTCACAGCCTAAACAACTCATCTAGCTGCGTATGTGCCTGTCCTTGGAAGTTCAGCGTGTCTTAGAACATACGTTGCAGGTACCCCCAACCTCTACGCTGTCTGTAGAGGAGGTACTGGACGTTCTACAACTGCACATCAAAGGACAGCAGAATGAAGCTCTGCGCAGGAGGGAATTGTTTAGCTGCAGACAGATGGAGGGTGAATCTTTTGACGCTTTTTATGTACATCTTAAGAGAGCCTCGGAAGAGGTAGATATATGTTTAGGCCACCACCAGCAGTGCGAGGAGACCCAGTTGAAGCAGGTGATCCTGATGGGTGTTAAGGACGAGGAACTTGTCCAACGCCTCACCTCCCTCGACTCTTCCTCTTCTCTTCAGGATGTGTTGACGATATGTCGCTCCTATGAGGCCCCCAGGTGTGCCACCTCTGCCATCCGAGCTCCCCCTACAGCTGTACGCGCTGTTTCCCGGTACAAGAAGGACAAGAAGTCTGCTCCTACGCCTTCGCCCACCACGTCCACGCCCGGTTCATTTTGCAACAACTGTGGTAAGCAGCACGGAACACAGGTATGTCCAGCTGCTCAGTCTACCTGCAACAGTTGTGACCGTATGGGCCACTGGTCGCTCACAGTGCGGTGCCCAGCTAAACGCGTCCAGTGCAATGTGTGCGGCCGTCTGGGCCACTATGACAAGTGTTGCCCTTCCAACAAACCCAAGGAACAGCGTCAACGGAAGCTTCAGCGCCCTTCTACCAGAGAGGGCCGCCCACAGTCTTCCAATCAGAGGCACGACGACCCTGGACAACGCTGGAGCCATATTAGGAATGTGTGCTCCCCCCCGCGTCCCAGGACCAAAGTTCCCCAGTACATCAGTGTCATTGTGACCTACCGCAGTGTGTCATCCCGTCTCCAGATGTTGCCCGACACCGGCGCTGATGCTACAGTCATCGGTCCCCAGCATTTGCGATGCTTGGGGCTCTCTCCAAGCGATCTAGGACCGCCTCCCGAGGACCTCCGCTTTATGGCAGATGGTTCACAGATGGCCCCAGCCCTGGGTTCACTCTATGCACATGTCACCTTTGGCAACAGGTCGTGTCAGGCCTGGATTGACGTGCATAATGGTGTCCCGACTCCCTTGCTGTCCTACAGACATTGTCAAGAGTTGGCCATCATCTCCCAGGACTTCCCCAAACCTATTCTTGAGGTAAGACACGCCAACAGGGTGCACGAAGGGAGCAGCAACTACCCTGCTGCCGCCCTACCCCTCCCTCTGGCCAGTGACACCTCTCCTTCGGTAGTTGTCCCTGCTGCATCACGTCCCCCCGCCTTGGCTCGCCTTCACGACAGTCACCGTGGAGCTGAGGCCACCAAACGACGTGCACGACAGACTGTGTTCCGGCCTGGCATCGACCCCGACATCTCCAATGCTGTCCAGGTGTGTAAGCCCCGCCACGTATTACAACCCAGCCAGCAGCAGGTACCCTTCATGAGTGACGACAACCCCACCCGCCCCTTTGAGTCTGTGTCGGCCGACTTTTTCTGTGTGTCAGGAAAGTCCTTCCTGGTTATCGTCGACCGTCTCTCTTGTTGGCCGGTTGTCATCAAGGGCGGTAATGACACGACGTCTGCCGCCACCATCAGCAAGTTCCGCCACTACTTCCGTGACGTGGGCGTTCCTGTACGCCTGCGAACCGACGGAGGGCCTCAGTTCACAAGCCGGGACTTTGCTGCGTTCCTTGACCGATGGGGAGTCCGGCATGTGTTGTCATCGCCCCATTACCCGCAGTCCAACGGCCACGCTGAGGCTGCTGTTAAATCCTTGAAGCACCTCATCCTTAAGGTGGCCCCTTCTGGGAATATTGACTGCGAGGCCTTCGACCGGGGCCTTCTTGAACTCCGCAACACACCTAACTACACCGGACGCTCCCCTGCCCAGGTTTTGTATGGGCGCCCCCTTCGTTCTTGTGTCCCTGCTCACCCTCAATCCTTCTCCAAGGAATGGCAGGCCAAGACAGAGGATTGTGATCGCCGAGCCGCCGAACGTGTTCAGGACGTCGTCGCCCGCTACAACGACCACGCCAGTTCTCTCCCCAGGTTGAGTGTCGGCACCCAAGTCCGTGTTCAGGACCCGACCTCCCTACGTTGGGACAAAGTAGGCTTAGTCATGGGTCTCGGCAGGTCACGGGACTACCAGGTGCGGTTACCCAGTGGTCGTGTGTGGTGGAGGAACCGCCGTTTTCTCCGCCCCGTAACAATGCCTTCTGCTGGCCCCGCCACCAGTGTTGAGTCCCATACCCTTCCCAGTGATGAAGTCCCTCGACGCTCAGAACGGATCCAGAAGAAAAGGTCCGCTCAAGACTTTGCTATGAGCGTATAGGGGGGAGGGAGGTGTATGTATATTATGTATGCTGGATTATGTATTATGTATATATTATGTATGTGCTCCATTTACATTTATTCAGCCTAGCTAGCAGCGTGTGGCAATGTTATTACCATATCCCACATGCTTAATTAATGTGCCTGGCGACGTATGGAAGCTGCTAATGTATCACTTGCCATACGTCGTCTATAGCAGTTGACAAGGAGCCTAGCTGAGGAGTGCTACCCCCCCCTCTGTGTACATACTCTTATCCCATAAACCGAACCTACTAGAAACTATACAGGTGTTTGTGTTCTCTTTCCTGTATATAGAACTTATTACCCCAGAACATCTAACAGTTTCAGCCTTAACAAACAAAATTTACAGATGCCATTTGCTCTAAGGTACGGTTGGCCAGTAGATGGTTTGCCACTCTCCCAATGCGTGGGTGTGACTATTCCTATGATGGCGATCACGCCATGGTTTGCAAGAAGGGGGGCTTCATATGCATGAGGCATGACGAGGTAAGGGATCTCACAGCAATATGTTGAAGGAAATCTGCCGGGACGTCATGGTAGAACCGACCCTCCTTCCACTGGATGGCGAGATCTTCCAACACAGGACTTCAAACACATCTAACGAAGCCCGTGTGGACGTCAGTGCTCGAGGATTCTGGACGCGGGGACAGCGAGCTTTCTTCGACATCAGGATTTTTGATCCCATGGCCGTTTGTCACCGTAACCTAGCTCTCGATGCTGCGCATAGGAGGAACGAGAACGACAAGAGAAGGGCATATGGGGAGAGAATTCAAAATGTGGATCAAGGCAGCTTCACTCCTCTAGTGTTCACAACCTCTGGTAGGATGGGCCCAAGTGCAAGATGTTTCTACGCCAGACTCGCGGAGCTGATCTCCGAACAGAAGCAGCAGCCCAGAAGTTATGTCACAGCCTGGATGAGATGTCGACTGTCCTTCTCTCTCCTTCGGTCGGCTTTGCTCTGCCTCAGGGGAACGTGAGCTTCTGCCCCTACTCCGACAACTGCTGCAGATATCGACTATGAGGCTACAGTCACTGAATGCCGCATGGATCTGCAGCTCAACTAATTTAACACAGATAGGATAGTTTCTTATGTATTAGGATATTTAATATTAAGGTAAATAAATGGTGGCGAAGGTGTGGCTATTGGGGGAGGCTGGAGGCCACGTTAAAAAAAAAAAAAAAAAAAAAAAAATTAAGATGCTGTAGTAGTAGTAGTAGTTAAGTGTCCTGCATGGCAGTGAACAGTGACATTACCCACATGAATCTGACCTCTATATATACTGTATATAGCTGTTAATGAATATGATGTATTTCTTTATGTATGAACCTCCGTCCTGCGTGGCAGTGAGAAGTGATACCACCCTCAGTGTCAAGACCTGACTGAATTACTCATAATAGGCAAACTGTACTACAAGCTCTGTCAATAAATTTGTTAAACTAAAAAAAAAACATCTTCACCCAGTCCTCACTCCGGCCACAAGATTACCTCCAGTTTTTTTTTCAAGTTTAGAAGCTCCAAAAGTTTTGACCTCCAGTCGTCTGTCGGGAGATTTATAGCCAGAAAACAACCTCAGGTCCTCTCAGCGTCTCCTGCCGGGGTCGCTGGTTCGTGGAACATAACTTAGGGTAAATGTGTCCGACTGCCACAGCACTCGTGTCGGCCTCTCTAATTATATCCTATTTGTCACATGCCCTCGGGGCGGCGTGTCCGGTGTCAAGAATCTCCCGGAGAAGGGATGGTTAGATATATGACCTCCCTAGAGATTTGATGCAGATGAGATGGACTTGTTGACTGCAAGATTCACCGAGAGGACTGGTGGACGTAAGATATCTCAAGGCTTCGATAATTTTTCATTTTTCCTCTTCGTGTGAGGCGGGGGGGAAGGGGGATTTTCTTTGTAATTTTGTTTGTGTGTGTGTGTGATTTGAAGTTGCTCATGCGCCTTAACTGTAATACTTTCATTTGTATATAACATGTAGTACATCAGTGTCAATAGACGTGTTATATCAATGTAAATACATTCATACGTTTGATAATATTGCAATTAGTATTCCAACACGTTCCCACTAAAGCACACGTCAGCAATAATGAGTATCACCAATAAATCTGTCATTCTTGTTTACAATATTTGAAAGAGCAAGTGTTCGTAGATCAAAGAGCTGAATATGTTATGTGATACAGACGAAAAAGGACATTGGGGGAATGGTATTCACCTCAATACACTCAATACACAAGTTCATTTAATGTATATTGTATTAATTTGGGGGGAATTTTACCCAATTTTCACCGTCTTGATTAAAAATTTACAAAAACAATTCATGAGGACGATTATATTGATGATTGAATGTGAAGTTAAGTGTACAGGAGAGACCAAATAAGATAACCTAAAGAGGGAAAGGAGAGCAAAGGGAAGATGGGGCAGGTGGAAGGAACAGGAAGGAGGGAGGAGAGAGGAAGAGAACGGGGGTAAAGTAGGAGGAGGAGGACTGAGGGTGAGAAAAACGAATGATGAAGAAAAAGGAAGGGGGATGCGGAAAGAGAAAGAAGGAAAAGGGTAATGGAAAGAAGTGGATATTGAAGGATTGGAGGAGGAAGAGTGTAGATAATAGAGAGAATAAGAAGGTGAGAAATGAGGAGAAACGAGGCAAAAAAACGAGGAGAAGACGGGGAAGGAAGAGGAGGAAATGAAGAAAGGGAAAAGAAGATAATAGCCCCGCCCTCGCCTCCTGCTCTTCCACATCCTCCTCCTCCACATCCTCCTCCTCCTCTACTTCATACCCCTCCTCCTCTATCTCCTACCCCCCTTCCTCCTCTTCCTTCATAATCAGAGTCAGGCGGGAGAATGGGAGACATAGTGTGTAAGCATCTTCCCGTGGCCACTTAAGTATTGAGAAGTGAGGTGTAAGTGGATGCTGCTGGCGGAGTTTGATAGTCTATGCTTCTTCTCGTCAAGTGCGAGAGAGAGAGAGAGAGAGGCATAAGAACAAATGGAAAGAGAGAAAATGTATTGAGTGTGAGTGAGTGAGAAATACCGTTTAAATCGATAACGCAGACACACGCATACAATATACGGAAGCACGCACATGGACGCACATATGGAGTGACTAACAAAAGACATATACAATCTACGGGGGACACGTAAACAGAGACAGACGAAGAGTTATTTGCCCACAAGTACCAAATTACGTCACTCTCCTCCGACAAGTTCAGCTGAGTGAGTCACAATATTTCCGGACACAAACGATGACTTAACCAGAGCCGAGCAACAGATTATGTAAATTCTTCTGGCATAAGTAAACATGGAAAGCCAGACGGGCAGGAAACAGGCATTCGAAGTTACAGTCTTATGGTGGAAGTTTTGAAGTTTGTTGTGATATCGTGTACTGATGTGTGTGTGTGTGGTAGGGGGGAGAGAGGTAAGGAGGGAGGGAGAGAAGTAGGGAGGGAAGTAAGAAGAGAGGTAAGGGTGGAGGGAGGGAGGGAGGGAGGGAAGAAAGGAGGAAGGGAGGGAGGTAAGAAGGGAGGGAGGGAGGTAAGAGAGAAGAGAAGTAGGTAAGGAATAAGGGAGGGAGGTAGGAAGGGAGGAAGATAAGAAAGAAGGTAAGGAAGGAGGGAGGGAGCTGCACTGAAGTATTGGCTCGTGTTATGATATGAATTTCGCCCTGATACTATCTACAGGGAATGTACTGGTGTATCTGTGTATGGAGAGATGAAGGCAGAGAAGGGGGTATAGATTAAAGAGAGAGAGAGAGAGAGAGAATATGAAAGGTAAGCAAATCTGTTGTCATTTCCACCCTCATAAAATAATGTACCTTGATAATCTCATTCATCCCTTACTAATAGTTACAAAAATAACGTCTTTACTTACACGTTGAGTAAATGAGAATAGATTTGGTCGCCTTATCAACCTTCCTCTCTCTCTCTCTCTCTCTCTCTCTCTCTCTCTCTCTCTCTACGTTTGTAATGGGATTTCTCTTCATTAACATTAACATGCATTAACATGTCGTCTGCTGCTAACATAATACTCTGTGATAATTGAACCAGTGATCTCTCTCTCCAACATAAGCTAGTGTGGTGTTGTGTGTTAAAGTGTGGTGTTATGGGTGTAGTGTGGTGTTGTGTGATGTTATGGGATATAATTGTAGTTTCTATGTGGTGTAGTATAGTGTTTAGATGTTCTTTAATCGTATCTTTGTACCAATCCTCCAGCACCAGAGGAAACACACCTTATCTCGCGTAAATCTTCTCCCCTTGACACAAACTTCACGGCATCTATTTTTTTTAACTGCATCTCTTTCCCTTCGCCAACCAGGAAATGGCTCCTGTCACTGGGATCAGGAACTAGGGGAGGAGGAAGGTAGGACAAGAGAAGGGGGTAAAAGAATGTTTTTTTTTTGTGAATAGGGAAAAAAAGTAATTCAGAATCTCATGATTATAGAATGTGACGGAGAGGTAATGAACTAAGTCGTGTGTGTGTGTGTGTGTGTGTGTGTGTGTGTGTGTGTGTGTGTGCGTGCGTGAGAGATAGAGATATACAGAGCTACTGGTCTCTAAAGAAAACTATAATTCAAAGAGATAGTCGGCAAGAAAATTCCAATAACGTTACACCCAACCCAAGACAACCTTCCCATCACCATCCAGCGAGTGAGACCCAGGCCCAAACTGTGTAGTGAATTCTGTTCTCTTGGACACGCCTTCTCCCCCTTTATCATACTCTTTCGGCTTCATCTATCCTTCATAGCTTCATCCTTACGCTGTCTTTGAAGGATGGACACCCAATTCATGGTAAGCCACACAGTCTCGGGGTCGATATTTCCTCCTTTTCTTCCCCTTTTCCTCACTCATCTCGTCTTCCTACAAATCTTCGCTCTCCTCCCCATCCCACCTTCCACACCCATATAATCCTCGCCAATCATAAACTCATCCTCAGTCCTTTACACGAGGAAATACGGTCGAAGTCTCCAGGCTCTCTCTCTCTCTCTCTCTCTCTCTCTCTCTCTCTCTCTCTCTCTCTCTCCACCACTTGCCTTCTACCTAGGATACTCAACATCATCTTTCTCTTGCATTAAAACTCCACCAGCTCCATAATCACTAGCATCTACATACAATTTAAACGGTTTATCATAATTTACAGTAAAAAGTATGGGTGCACTTATAAGTATCTGTTTCAATTTTTTAAACGCGTCATCACAATGAACACTCCACACAAATTTGACTTTCTTTGGCAACAGATTGGTTAATGGTAAAGCAAAGGTTGAAAAGTTCTTACAAAACCTACGATAATATCCACTCATACCCAGAAATCTTAATAATTCTCTTCTACTTGTAGGTGCAAGAAATTTCACAGTACTTTCCACCTGAGCATTAATTGGTTTGACACTTCCCTGACCAACAATATAACCTAGATATTCTACAAGGTTTACAGTCAAGTTTGCTTGATTCAATTTGTTAAATACTTCTCTAATTAAATACAAATGTTCTTCCCAAGTTTTTTAATACAGTACAATATCATCTATACACTCAGAACAACCTTTAACATCATACAATACTTGATTAACTAATCTTCGGAAAGTACTACCGCTGTTTTCATACCAAAGGGTAACACTTTATGCTGATATAAACCTTCCATAGTCACAAATGAAGACATTTCTTTTGCTCTTTTAGTCAGTGGTACTTCCCAATATCCTTTCAACAAATCCATCTTAGTTACAAATTTAGCATCTCCTATTTGGTCAGTACAATCATCCACTCTAGGAATAGGATATGAGTCAGCTTTGGTTACATTGCTGTATTTACTTTTCTGTAATCAGTACAAAATCTATATGAAATACCATCTGGTTTAGTCACCAATACACAGAGTGAACTCCAAGGGCTGTTACTTCTTTCAGTCATATCATTATCAACCATATACTGTACTTCTTGTCTCATTATCTCTCTCATCTTAGGAGTCACTCTATATGGGTGTTGCTTAATGGGTGTTGTATTCTCAGCCTCAACATCATGCTGTAATACCTCAGTTCTCCAAGGAACATCAGAAAACAAAGGCCTAAACTCATGTATAATTTGTATGATTTGATTTCTCTTCTCGGTTCCTAAATGATCAAGTTTCTTTTCTAAATTATTCATCACACCTGAATTATTTAACAGTTTATTTTCACATCTCCCCAACTTCATATCTTCACTTTCATCTATCATCTTTTCATCATCAGACCTGACACATAGACAATTCACCTTGTTATTCATATCATTTTCTGTAGAGTTTCTATCATAATATGGTATTATCATGTTTACATGCAAAGTTGTGTTTATGTGCTTATGTGCATTTTTCTAGGGGGGGACGGGGTCCATAGCTTTCACCAGATTCCCAAAGGGGTCCGTGACTCAGAAAAGGTTAAGAACCACTGCACTAGAGGATGTATAGTCAGTCCATAGGCTAACAACCTCCTGACAGCTGACAGGTGTTTATTTCAATACCACTGTTCCCATTAAAACTGGTTTGATCAAAACACAGCTTCAAAATTACAACAAAATATAATATATATGTGTTCAAAAGGCCGCAAATCAATTCACTCAGAATAATGTTACCTCCACCAAACACAATACTCTCTCACTGCTATAATATTCTTTAGACTATAATGAACATATTGCACTTTAGTTAACACCACAATAATCCATGATTGCCTAGAAAATAATAGATAAATGTGCACCACACAAGTTTGACCCTCCTATCCTCAACCTAGCTACAGAGAGAGCCACCAGAACCAAAACAATGTTCCAACGCTTTCTTGTTTCATCAACATATAATTTCTAATTCCTTTTATGCTTCACAACTGCTTCTTACAGTCTTTCATAACTGTATAAAAAATAAGAATACATTCTACAAAGTTTACATAATGAAACAAATACTAGTATACATACTTATATAAAATAATCAAGAACTTTTCAAAGTCTTTACCATGGGCTTTGAAATTCGATTCTAAAGAAAAACGGGAAACAACAGAAACTAAATTCAATAGGGGGACGACCGTAACATTATGTTATGTTAGGCTAGGTTAGGTTAGGTTAGGTTAGGTTAGGTTAGGTTAGGTTAGGTTAGGTTAGTATCCCAGTGATAATTAGTTAACATTGTCTTAGTTTAGATACTTATCTTTTGTGTAATTTTTTTGGTTTGCTAGATGTATTACCTACACTCACTATATATATTTAATAGGTTGTTACCTACGCTCACTGTATATATTCATTAGGTTTAGTGAAATAAAGATAAAGAGTAATAGTTTTGGATATTATTGACTATACATTGATATGTATAATATGTATTAAAGTAAGGTATATCATAGGAGTGAAAGGAAGATATTGTTTGTTATTGTAATGAAATGTTAATGGTGGTGTTTACTTTCTTATGTGAAGTTCATTTTGGTACATTTTAAGTGGCTATTTGAGAACGACTAGTTTTAGTAAGAAAATTCCTGTTATTTATAAAAAATAAAAATAAACATTAATTTATTTATTTTTTTTACATTTTATTTTTATTTTTTTTTAATTTATTTTATTTTATTTTATTTTTTTATTATTTTTTTTTTTTTGCCTCACTCGGCCTCTTCTTCGTTTGGGACGGCTCTTGGGTATT
>NW_024755548.1:0-14805 GCF_018991925.1 Homarus americanus
CCATGAGGGGCCTTTGTCATACTCGATGAGGGGGCTTTGTTATACTTGATCATGGGACATTACTATCTCGACCGGGGACTTTGTTATATACGATCAGATGATATGTTATACTCGATCAGGGGATGTGTTATACTCGATCAGGGGACTTTGTTATACTCAATCAGGGGACTTTTCGTACTCGATGAGGGGACTTTTTTTATACTCGATGAGGGGGCCTTGTTATACTCGATCAGGCGGCTTTGTTATGCTCGATAAGGGGACTTTGTTATACTTGATCAGGGGCCTTTGTTATACTCGATCAGGGGACTTTGTAATACTCGACCAGGGGACTTTGTTATACTCGACCAGGGGACTTTGTTATACTCGATCAGGGGATCTTGTTATACACGATGAAGGGGCTTTGATATACTCGATCAGGGGACTTTGTTATACTCGATCAGGGGACTTTGTTATACTCGATCAGGGGACTTTGTTATACTCGATCAGGACTTTGTAACACTCTTGAAATAGGGACTTTTGTTTAGTCAAATCACGGACTTGTTATACCTGATTAGTAATTTGTTATACCCGATGAGGGGCTTGATATACTCTATCAGACTTATTATACCGACCAGGACTTTGTTATACTAGAGCGGGGGATTTTGTTATACTAGATCAGGGGACTTTGTTATACTAGATCAGGGGACTTTGTTATACTAGATCAGGGGACTTTGTTATACTAGATCAGGGGGCTTTGTTATACTAGATCAGGGGACTTTGTTATACTAGAGCGGGGGACTTTGTTATACTAGATCACGGGACTTTGTTATACTAGAGCGGGGGACTTTGTTATACTAGATCAGGGGACGATATACTCGATCAGGGGCCTTTGTTATACCCGATCAGGAGACTTGGTTATACTCGACCAGGGACTTTGTTATACCCGACCAGAGCAATCGTACACATGGTTTGCGGGACTTCAGCTATACTCGATAAGGGGACTTTGTTATACTCGACCAGGGGACTTTGTTATACTCGATCAGGGGCCTTTGTTATACTCGATCGGGGGACTTTGTTATACTCGACCAGTGGAATTTGTTATGCTCGACCAGGGGACTTTGTTATACTCGATCAGGAACTTTGTTATACTCGATTAGGGGACTTTGTTATACTCGATCAGGAACTTTGTTATTCTCGATCAGGGGACTTTGTTATACTCGATCATTGGACTTTGTTTTACTCGATCAGGAGACTTTGTTATACTTGACCAGCGGACTTTGTTGTACTCGATCAGGGGACTTTGTTATGCTCGATCACGGGATATTGTTATACTCGATCAGGAGACTTTGTTATACTCGAATAGGAGTCTTTTTTATACTCGACCAGGGAACTTTGTTATACTCGATCTGGGGACTTTGTTATACTCGATCAGGGACTTTGTAATATCCGATCAGGGAGCTTTCTTATACTCGATGAGGGGCCTTTGTTATACTCGACCAGGGGACTTTGTTATACTCCATGAGCTGTGTTTGTTATACTCCATCACGGGCCTTTGTCATACTCGATGAGGGGGCTTTGTAATACTCGAACATGGGACATTACTATCTCGACCAGGGGACTTTCTTATATACGATCAGGGGATATGTTATACTCGAACAGGGGATGTGTTATACTCGATCAGGGGACTTTGTTATACTCGATCAGGGGACTTTGTTGTACTCGATCAGGGGACTTTTTTATACTCGATCAGGGGGCTTTGTTATACTCGATCAGGGGACTTTCTTATACTCCATTAGCTGTCTTTTTTATACTCAATCCGGGGGCTTTGTCATACTCGGTGAGGGGGCTTTGTTATACTCGATGAGGGGCCTTTTGTTATACTCGATCAGGGGACTTTGTTATACTCCATTAGCTGTCTTTGTTATACTCCATCCGGGGCTTTGTCATTCTCGATGAGGGGGCTTTGTTATACTCGATGAGGGGCCTTTGTTATACTCGATCAGTGGACTTTTATACTCGATGAGGGGGTTTTGTTATACTCGACCAGGGGACTTTGTTATACTCCATTAGCTGTCTTTGTTATACTCCATCCGGGGGCTTTGTCATACTCGATGAGGGGGCTTTGTTTTACTCGATTATGGGACATTACTATCTCGACCAGGGGACTTTGTTATATACGATCAGGGGATATGTTATACTCGATCAGCGGATGTGTTATACTCGTTCAGGGGTCTTTGTTATACTCGATCAGGAGGCTTTGGTATACTCCATCAGCTGTCTTTGTGATACTCCATGAGGGGCCTTTGTCATACTCGATGAGGGGGCTTTGTTATACTCGATCATGGGACATTATTATCTCGCCCGGGGGACTTTGTTATATACAATCAGATGATATGTTATACTCGATCAGGGGATGTGTTATACTCGATCAGGGGACTGTTTGTACTCGATGAGGGGACTTTTCTTAAATTCGATGAGGGGGCCTTGTTATACTCGATCAGGCGGCTTTGTTATGCTCGATAAAGGGACTTTGTTATACTCGATTAGGGGCCTTTGTTATACTCGATCAGGGGACTTTGTAATACTCGACCAAGGGACTTTGTTATACTCGACCAGGTGACTTTGTTATACTCGATCAGGGGATCTTGTTATACACGATGAAGGGGCTTTGATATACTCGATCAGGGGACTTTGTTATACTCCATCAGGGGACTTTGTTATACTCGATCAGGGGACTTTGTTATACTCGATCAGGGGACTTTGTAATACTCGACCAGGGGACTTTGTTATAGTCAACCACGGGACTTTGTTATACTCGATTAGGGGACTTTGTTATACTCTATGAGGGGGCTTTGATATACTCTATCAGGGGACTTTATTATACTCGACCAGGGGACTTTTTTATACTCGATGTGGGGACTTTGTTATTCTCGATCAGGGGGCTTTGTTATACTCGATCAGGAGACTTTGTTATACACGATGATTGGGCTTTGTTATACTCGATTAGGGACTTTGTTATACTCGATCAGGGACTTTTGTTATACTAGATCGGGAGACTTTGTTGTACCGATCAGGGACTTTGTTATATTCCGACCAGGACTTTGTTATATTTGATCAGGAGACTTTTGTTATACTCGACCAGGGACTTTTTGTACTCGATCAGAGGAATTTGTAATTGACGAGGGACTTGTTATACTGATAAGGGGACTTTGTTATACTCGACCAGGGGACTTTGTTATACTCGATCAGGGGCCTTTGTTATACTCGATCGGGGGACTTTGTTATACTCGACCAGTGGAAATTGTTATGCTCGACCAGGGGACTTTGTTATACTCGATCAGGAACTTTGTTATACTCGATTAGGGGACTTTGTTATACTCGATCAGGAACTTTGTTATACTCGATCAGGGGACTTTGTTATGCTCGATCATTGGACTTTGTTTTACTCGATCAGGAGACTTTGTTATACTTGACCAGCGGACTTTGTTGTACTCGATCAGGGGACTTTGTTATGCTCGATCACGGGATATTGTTATACTCGATCAGGAGACTTTGTTATACTCGAATAGGAGTCTTTTTTATACTCGACCAGGGAACTTTGTTATACTCGATTTGGGGACTTTGTTATACTCGATCAGGGACTTTGTAATATCCGATCAGGGAGCTTTCTTATACTCGATGAGGGGCCTTTGTTATACTCGCCCAGGGGACTTTGTTATACTCCATCAGCTGTGTTTGTTATACTCCATCACGGGCCTTTGTCATACTCGATGAGGGGGCTTTGTAATACTCGAACATGGGACATTACTATCTCGACCAGGGGACTTTCTTATATACGATCAGGGGATATGTTATACTCGAACAGGGGATGTGTTATACTCGATCAGGGGACTTTGTTATACTCGATCAGGGGACTTTGTTGTACTCGATCAGGGGACTTTTTTATACTCGATCAGGGGGCTTTGTTATACTCGATCAGGGGACTTTCTTATACTCCATTAGCTGTCTTTGTTATACTCCATCCGGGGGCTTTGTCATACTCGATGAGGGGGCTTTGTTATACTCGATGAGGGGCCTTTGTTATACTCGATCAGTGGACTTTATTATACTCGATGAGGGGGCTTTGTTATACTCGACCAGGGGAATTTGTTATTCTCCATTAGCTGTGTTTGTTATACTCCATCCGGGGGCTTTGTCATACTCGATGAGGGGGCTTTGTTATACTCGATTATGGGACATTACTATCTCGACCAGGGGACTTTGTTATATACGATCAGGGGATATGTTATACTCGATCAGCGGATGTGTTATACTCGTTCAGGGGACTTTGTTATACTCGATCAGGAGGCTTTATTATACTCCATCAGCTGTCTTTGTGATACTCCATGAGGGGCCTTTGTCATACTCGATGAGGGGGCTTTGTTATACTCGATCATGGGACATTACTATCTCGACCGGGGCACTTTGTTATATTACGATCAGATGATATGTTATACTCGTTCAGGGGATGTGTTATACTGATCAGGGGACTTTTTGTATTCGATGAGGGGACTTTTTTTATATTCGATGAGGGGGCCTTGTTATACTCGATCAGGCGGCTTTGTTATGCTCGATAAAGGGACTTTGTAATACTCGACCAGGGGACTTTATTATACTCGACCAGGGGACTTTGTTATACTCGATCAGCTGATCTTGTTATACACGATGAAGGGGCTTTGATATACTCGATCAGGGGACTTTGTTATACTCGATCAGGGGACTTTGTTATACTCGATCAGGGGACTTTGTTATACTCGATCAGGGGACTTTGTAATACTCGACCAGGGGACTTTGTTATAGTCAACCACGGGACTTTGTTATACTCGATTAGGGGACTTTGTTATACTCGATGAGGGGGCTTTGATATACTCTATCAGGGGACTTTATTATACTCGACCAGGGGACTTTTTTATACTCGATGTGGGGACTTTGTTATTCTCGATCAGGGGGCTTTGTTATACTCGATCGGGGGACTTGGTTATACACGATCAGAGGACTTTGTTATACTCGATCGGGGGACTTTGTTTTACTCGATCAGGGGCTTTCCTATACTCGATCAAGGGACTTTGTTAAACTCGATTAATGGCCTTTATTATACTCGATCTATGGCCTTTGTTATACTCCATTAGGGGACTTTGTTATACTCGTTCAGATGACTTTGTTATACTCGATCAGGGGACTTTGTTATACTCGACCAAGGGACTTTGTTATTCTCGATCAGGAGGTTTTGTTATACTCTATCAGGGGACATTACTATACTCGACGAGGGAACTTTGTTATACACGATCAGGGGATATGTTATACTCGATCAGGGGATGTGTTATACTCGATCACTGGGCTTTGTTATACTCAAACGGAGGCCTTTGTTTTTCTCGATGAGGGGCCTTTGTTATCCTCGATCAATGGACTTTGTTATACTCGATTAGTGGACTTTGTTATACTCGATCAGGGGGCTTTGTTTTCCTTGATCAGGGGACTTTGTTATACTCCATCAGTGTCTTTGTTATACTCCATCAGGGGCCTTTGTTATACTCGACCAGGGGACTTTGTTATACTCGATCAGGGGACTTTGTTATACTTGATCAGGGGACTTTGTTATACTCGATCAGGGGCCTTTGTTATTCTCGACCAGAGGACTTTGTTATACTCCATCAGGGGACTTTGTTATACTCGATCAGGGGGCTTTGATATACTCGACCAGGGGACTTTGTTATACTCGATTAGTGAACTTTGTTATTCTCGATGATTTGGCTTTGTTTTACTCGATCTAGGGCCTTTGTCATAATCGATCAGGGGACTTTGTTATGCTCGACCAGAGGACTTTGTTATACTCGATGAGGGGACTTTGTTATATTCGATCAGGGGGCTTTCTTATATTCAACCAGGGGACTTTGTTATACTCGATGAGGGACATTTGTTATTCTCGATCAAGGGCCTTTGCTAAACTCAATTAGGGGACTTTGTTAGACTCTTTTAAGGGCCTTTGTTATTCTCGATCAGGGGATTTTGTTATACCTGATCAGGGGGCTTTGTTATACTCGACGAGGGGCCTTTGTTATGCTCGATCAGAGGCTTTTGTTATACTATATGAGGGGCTTTTGTTATACTCGAACCAGGGGAATTTGTTATACTCGATCATGAGACTTTTTTATACTCGATCAGGGCCTTTATTATACTCGACCAGGGGGGTTTGATATACTCGATCAGGGGATTTTGTTATACTCGGTATGGGGGCTTTATTATACTCAATCAGGGGACTTTGTTATACTCGATTAGGGGGCTTTGTTATACCCGACCAGGGTGCTTTGTTATACTCGATCAGGGGACTTTGTTATACTCGATCAGGGGGCTGTGTTTTCCTCGATCAGGGGACTTTGTTATACTCCATCATGGTCTTTGTTATACTCCATCAGGGGCCGTTGTTATACTCGACCAGGGGACTTTGTTATACGCAATCAGGGGACTTTGTTATACTTGATCAGGGGACTTTGTAATATTCGATCAGGGGGGTTTGTTATTCTAGACCAGAGGCCTTTGTTATGCTCGATAAGGGGACTTTGTTATACTCGATCAGTGGCCTTTGTTATACTCGATTAGGGGACATTACTGTACTCGACCAGGGAACTTTGTTATACACGAACAGGGGATATGTTATACTCGTTCAGGGGATGTGTTATACTCGATGAGGGGACTTTGTTATACTCGATTAGGGGGCTTTGTTTTCCTTGATCAGGGGTCTTTGTTATACTCCATCATAGTCTTTGTTATACTCCATAAGGGGCTTTTGTTATACTCGACCAGGGGACTTTGTTATACTGGATCAGGGGACTTTGTTATACTTGATCACTGGACTTTGTAATATTCGATCAGGGGGGGCTTTGTTATACTCGACCAGGGGCCTTTGTTATGCTCGATAAGGGGACTTTGTTATACTCGATCAGGGGCCATTGTTATTCTCGATCAGGGGACTTTGTTTTACTCGACCAGGGTACTTTGTTATACTCGATCAGGAGACTTTGTTATGCTCGATTGGGGACTTTGTTATACTCTATCAGGGGGCTTTGATATACTCGATCAGGGGACTTTGTTATACTCGATGATTGGGCTTTGTTATACTCGATCAGGAGACTTTGTTAAACTCGACTAGGGTCCTTTGTTATGCTCGACCAGTGGTCTTTGTTATACTAGATCAGAGGGCTTTGATATATTCGATTTGGGGACTTTGTTTTACTCTACCAGGGGCCTTTGTTATGGTCAACCAGGGGACTTTGTTATGCTCAATCAGGGGACTTTGTTATACTCGACCAGGGGACTTTTTTATACTCGATGTGGGGACTTTGTTATTCTCGATCAGGGGACTTTGTTATACTCGATCAGGGGACTTTGTTATACTCGATGATTGGGCTTTGTTAATCTCGATTAGGGGACTTTGTTATACTCGATGAGGGGACTTTGCTTTTCTCGACCAAGGAAATTTTTTATACTCCATCAGGGGCTTTTGTTATACTCGATCAGGGGACTTTGTTATACTCGATGATGGGGCTTTGTTATACTCGATTACAGGACTTTGTTATACTCGAATAGGGCCTTTGTTATACTCAATCAGGGGCCTTTGTTATACTATATCAGGGGCTTTTGTTATACTCGAACCAGAGGAATTGGTAATACTCGATCAGGGGACTTTGTTATACTCGATCAGGGCCTTTGTTATACTCGATCAAGGGAATTTGTTATACTCGACCAGGGGACTTTGTTATACTAGTTGAGGGGCCTTTGTTATACTCGATGAGGAGACTTTGTTGTACTCGATCAGGGGACTTTGTTATACTCGACCAGCGGCCTTTGTTATACTCGATTTGGGGACCTTGTTATACACGATGAGGGGGCTTTGATATACTCGATCAGGAAACTTTGTTATACTCGATCAGGGGACTTTGTTATACTCGATGAGGGGGCTTTGATATACTCGATCAGGGGACTTTGTTATACCCGATGATGGGACTTTGTTATACTCGAGGGGACTTTTTTATTTGTTATGACTTTGTTCATACTCGATCAGGGACTTTATTATACTCGATTAGGGGCCTTTGTTATATCGATCAGGGGACTTCGTGTTATACTCGATCCAGGGGATTTGGATACTCGATCATGAGAATTTGTTATACTCGATCAGGGCCTTTATTATACTCGACCAAAATTTTGTTATAATTCGCACCAGGGGACTTTTTTTATACTCGATGTGGGGACTTTGTTATTCCAGATCAGGGGGCTTTGTTTTTACTCGATCAGGGACATTAATATACTCTCGGACCAGGGGAACTTTTGTAATACACGAACAGGGGATATGTTATACTCGATCAGGGGATGTGTTATACTCGATCAGGGGACTTTTTTATACTCGATCAGGAGGCTTTGTTATACTCAACCGGTGGCCTTTGTTATACTCGATTAGGTGACTTTGTTATACTCGACCATGGGACTTTGTTATACT
Source organism: Homarus americanus (assembly GCF_018991925.1). Classification (NCBI taxonomy): domain Eukaryota; kingdom Metazoa; phylum Arthropoda; class Malacostraca; order Decapoda; family Nephropidae; genus Homarus; species Homarus americanus. Next base: position 8,510 of record NW_024755548.1, read on the forward strand.
CTATCAGGGGACTTTGTTATACTCGATCAGAGCCGCTTGTTTACTCGATCAGGGGCCTTTGTTATACCATACCAGGGGATTTTGTTATACTCGAACTAGGGGAATTTGTTATACTCGATCATGAGACTTAGTTATACTCGAACAGGGCCTTTATTATACTCGAACAGGGGACTTTGTTTTATTCGATCAGGGAAATTTATTATACTCGACCAGGGGACTTTGTTATACTCGATCAAGGGCTTTTGTTATACTCGATCAGGGGACTTTGTTATATTCGATCAGGGGGCTTTCTTAAATTCGATGAGGGGACTTTGTTATACCCGATGAGGGACTTTCTTATACTCGATCAGGGGCCTTTGTTATACTGTATCAGGGGCTTTTGTTATACTCGAACCAGGGGAATTTGTTATACTCGATCAGGGGACTTTGTTATACTCGATCAGGGCCTTTGTTATACTCGATCAAGGGAATTTGTTATACTCGACCAGGGGACTTTGTTATACTCGATCAGGGGGCTTTGTTATACTCGATCAGAGGACTTTGTTATACTCCATTAGCTGTCTTTGTTATACTCCATCCGGGGGCTTTGTCATACTCGATGAGGGGGCTTTGTTAGACTCGAAGAGGGGCCGTTGTTATACTCGATCAGTGGACTTTATTATACTCGATGAGCGGGCTTTGTTATACTCGACCAGGGGACATTGTTATACTCCATTAGCTGTCTTTGTTATACTCCATACGGGGGCTTTGTCATACTCGATGAGGGGGCTTTGTTATACTCGATTATGGGACATTACTATCTCGACCAGGGGACTTTGTTATATACGATCAGGGGATATGTTATACTCGATCAGCGGATGTGTTATACTCGTTCAGGGGACTTTGTTATACTCGATCAGGAGGCTTTGGTATACTCCATCAGCTGTCTTTGTGATACTCCATTAGGGGCCTTTTTCCTACTCGATGAGGGGGCTTTGTTATACTCGATCATGGGACATTACTGTCTCGACCGGGGGACTTTGTTATATACGATCAGATGATATGTTATACTCGATCAGGGGATGTGTTATACTCGATCAGGGGACTTTGTTATACTCGATCAGGGGACTTTTTGTACTCGATGAGGGGACTTTTTTATACTCGATGAGGGGGCCTTGTTATACTCGATTAGCCAGCTTTGTTATGCTCGATAAAGGGACTTTGTTATACTCGATTAGGGGCCTTTGTTATACTCGATCAGGGGACTTTGTAATACTCGACCAGGGGACTTTGTTATACTCGACCAGGGGACTTTGTTATACTCGATCAAGGGATCTTGTTATACATGATGAAGGGGCTTTGATATACTCGATCAGGGGACTTTGTTATACTCGATCAGTTGACTTTGTTATACTCGATCAGGGGACTTTGTTATACTCGATCAGGGGACTTTGTTATACTCGATCATGAGACTTTGTTATACTGCATGAGGGGCCTTTATTATACTCGACCAGGGGGCTTTGATATTCTCGATCAGGGGACTTTGTTATGCTCGGTCAGGGGAGTTTATTATACTCGACCATGGGACTTTGTTATACTCGATCAGGGAACTTTTTTATACTCGACCAGGGGAATTTGTTATACTCGATCATTGGACTTTGTTTTACTCGATCAGGAAACTTTGTTATACTCGAATAGGGGCCTTTGTTATACTCGATCAGGGACCTTTGTTATACTATATCAGGGGCTTTTGTTATACTCGAACCAGGGGAATTTGTTATACTCGATCAGGGGACTTTGTAATACTCGATCAGCGCCTTTGTTATACTCAATCAAGGGAATTTGTTATACTCGACTAGGGGACTTTGTTATACTAGATCAGGGGACTTTGCTATATTCGATGAGTGGACTTTTGTTATACTCGATTAAGGGCTTTGTTATACTCGATGAGGGGGCTTTGATATACTCTATCAGGGGACTTTATTATACTCGACCAGGGGACTTTTTTATACTCGATGTGGGGACTTTGTTATTCTCGATCAAGGGGCTTTGTTATACTCGATCAGGGGACTTTGTTATACACGATGATTGGGCTTTGTTATACTCGATTAGGGGACTTTGTTATACTCGATCAGGGGAATTTGTAATACTTGACGAGGGGACATTGTTATACTTGATAAGGGGACTTTGTTATACTCGACCAGGGGACTTTGTTTACTCGATCAGAGGACTTTGTTATACTCGATCGGGGGACTTTGTTTTACTCGATCAGGGGCTTTCCTATACTCGATCAAGAGACTTTGTTAAACTCGATTAATGGCCTTTATTATACTCGATCAAGGGCCTTTGTTATACTCCATTAGGGGACTTTGTTATACTCGATCAGAGGACTTTGTTATACTCGATCAGTGGACTTTGTTATACTCGACCAGGGGACTTTGTTATACTCGATCAGGAGGTTTTGTTATACTCGATCAGGGGACATTACTGTACTCGACCAGGGAACTTTGTTATACACGATCAGGGGATATGTTATACTCGATCAGGGGATGTCTTATACTCGATCACTGGGCTTTGTTATACTCAAACGGAGGCCTTTGTTTTTCTCGATCAGGGGCCTTTGTTATCCTCGATCAATGGACTTTGTTATACTCGATCAGTGGACTTTGTTATACTCGATCAGGGGGCTTTGTTTTCCTTGATCAGGGGACTTGGTTATACTCCATCAGTGTCTTTGTTATACTCCATCAGGGGCCTTTGTTATACTCGACCAGGGGACTTTGTTATACTCGATCAGAGGACTTTGTTATACTTGATCAGGGGACTTTGATATACTCGATCAGGGGCCTTTGTTATGCTCGACCAGAGGACTTTGTTATACTCGATCAGGGGACTTTGTTATACTCGATCAGGGTGCTTTGATATACTCGACCAGGGGACTTTGTTATACTCGATTAGTGGACTTTGTTATTCTCGATGATTTGGCTTTGTTTTACTCGATCTAGGGCCTTTGTCATAATCGATCAGGGGACTTTGTTAGACTCGATGAGGGGCCTTTGTTATACTCGATCAGGGGGCTTTCTTATATTCAACCAGGGGACTTTGTTATACTCGATCAGGGGGCTTTGTTATATTCGATTAGGTGACTTTGTTATACTTGATGAGGGACATTTGTTATTCTCGATCAAGGGCCTTTGCTAAACTCAATTAGGGGACTTTGTTAGACTCGATTAGGGGCCTTTGTTATTCTCGATCAGGGGATTTTGTTATACCTGATCAGGGGATTTTGTTATACCTGATCAGGGGGCTTTGTTATACTCGACGAGGGGCCTTTGTTATGCTCGATCAGAGGCTTTTGTTATACTATATGAGGGGCTTTTGTTATACTCGAACCAGGGGAATTTGTTATACTCGATCATGAGACTTTGTTATACTCGATCAGGGCCTTTATTATACTCGACCAGGGGGGTTTGATATACTCGATCAGGGGATTTTGTTATACTCGGTATGGGGGCTTTATTATACTCAATCAGGGGACTTTGTTATACTCGATCAGGGGGCTTTATTATACCCGACCAGGGTGCTTTGTTATACTCGATCAGGGGACTTTGTTATACTCGATCAGGGGGCTGTGTTTTCCTCGATCAGGGGACTTTGTTATACTCCATCATGGTCTTTGTTATACTCCATCAGGGGGCTTTGTTATACTCGACCAGGGGACTTTGTTATACGCAATCAGAGGACTTTGTTATACTTGATCAGGGGACTTTGTAATATTCGATCAGGGGGGTTTGTTATTCTAGACCAGAGGCCTTTGTTATGCTCGATAAGGGGACTTTGTTTTACTCGATCAGTGGCCTTTGTTATACTCGATTAGGGGACATTACTATACTCGACCAGGGAACTTTGTTATACACGAACAGGGGATATGCTATACTCGTTCAGGGGATCTTGTTATACACGATGAAGGGGCTTTGATATACTCGATCAGGGGACTTTGTTATACTCGATCAGGGGACTTTGTTATACTCGATCAGGGGACTTTGTTAGTCTCGATCAGGGGACTTTGTAATACTCGACCAGGGGACTTTGTTATAGTCAACCACGGGACTTTGTTATACTCGATTAGGGGACTTTGTTATACTCGATGAGGGGGCTTTGATATACTCTATCAGGGGACTTTATTATACTCGACCAGGGGACTTTTTTATACTCGATGTGGGGACTTTGTTATTCTCGATCAAGGGGCTTTGTTATACTCGATCAGGGGACTTTGTTATACACGATGATTGGGCTTTGTTATACTCGATTAGGGGACTTTGTTATACTCGATCAGGGGAATTTGTAATACATGACGAGGGGACATTGTTATACTTGATAAGGGGACTTTGTTATACTCGACCAGGGGACTTTGTTAACTCGATCAGAGGACTTTGTTATACTCGATCGGGGGACTTTGTTTTACTCGATCAGGGGCTTTCCTATACTCGATCAAGAGACTTTGTTAAACTCGATCAATGGCCTTTATTATACTCGATCAAGGGCCTTTGTTATACTCCATTAGGGGACTTTGTTATACTCGATCAGAGGACTTTGTTATACTCGATCAGGGGACTTTGTTATACTCGACCAGGGGACTTTGTTATACTCGATCAGGAGGTTTTGTTATACTCGATCAGGGGACATTACTGTACTCGACCAGGAACTTTGTTATACACGATCAGGGGATATATTATACTCGATCGAGGATGTCTTATACTCGATCACTGGGCTTTGTTATACTCAAGCGAGGCCTTTGTTTTCTCGATCAGGGGCGCTGTTGCTCCTCGATCAATGGACTTTGTTATGCTGCACTCGATCAGTGGACTTTGTTATACTCGATCAGGGGGCTTTGTTTCCTTGATCAGGGACTTGATTGCTCTCCATCAGTGTCTTTGTTATACTCCATCAGGGGCAACTGTTATACTCGACCAGGGGACTTTGTTATGCTCTGATCGAGGACTTTGTTATACTTTGATCAAGGGGACTTTGTTTTCCTCGACCAGGGGACTTTGTTATACTCGATTAGTGGACTTTGTTATACTCGATGATTGGGCTTTGTTTTACTCGATCAAGGGCCTTTGTCATAATCGATCAGGGGACTTTGGTAGACTCGATGAGGGGCCCCTGTTATACTCGATGAGGGGCCTTTGTTATACTCAGTCAACGGCCATTGTTATATTCAACCAGGGGACTTTGTTATACTCGATCAGGGGGCTTTGTTATATTCGATCAGGGGACTTTGTTATATAGTAGGGACATTGTTATTCTCGATCAAGGGCCTTTGCTAAACTCAATTAGGGGACTTTGTTAGACTCGATTAGGGGCCTTTGTTATTCTCGATCAGGGGATTTGTTATACCTGATCAGGGGCTTCATTATATACTCGACGAGGGCCTTTGTTATGCTCGATCAGAGGCTTTTGTTGCATATATAGGGCTTTTGTTATGTCTCGAACCAGAATTTATTTATACTCGATCATGAGACTTTGTTATACTCGATGGGGCCTTTATTATACTCGACCAGGGGGTTTGATATATACTCGATCGAGGATTTGTTATATACTCAGTATGGGGCTTTATTATACTCAATCAGGACTTTGTTATACTCGATCAGGGGGCTTTGTTATACCCGACCAGGGTGCTTTGTTATACTCGATCAGGGGACTTTGTTATACTCGATCAGGGGGCTGTGTTTTCCTCGATCAGGGGACTTTGTTATACTCCATCATGGTCTTTGTTATACTCCATCAGGGGCTTTTGTTATACTCGACCAGGGGACTTTGTTATACTCGATCAGGGGACTTTGTTATACTTGATCACTGGACTTTGTAATATTCGATCAGGGGGGCTTTGTTTTACTCGACCAGGGGCCTTTGTTATGCTCGATAAGGGGACTTTGTTATACTCGATCAGGGGTCATTGTTATTCTCGATCAGGGGACTTTGTTTTACTCGACCAGGGTACTTTGTTATACTCGATCAGGAGACTTTGTTATACTCGATTGGGGACTTTGTTATACTCTATCAGGGGGCTTTGATATACTCGATCAGGGGACTTTGTTATACTCGATGATTGGGCTTTGTTATACTCGATCAGGAGACTTTGTTATACTCGACTAGGGTCCTTTGTTATGCTCGACCAGTGGTCTTTGTTATACTCGATCAGAGGGCTTTGTTATATTCGATTAGGGGACTTTATTTTACTCGACCAGGGGCCTTTGTTATGGTCAACCAGGGGACTTTGTTATGCTCAATCAGGGGACTTTGTTGTACTTGAT
>NW_024755549.1:0-17437 GCF_018991925.1 Homarus americanus
CTAGATAAGGGGACTTTTTTATATTTGATCAGGGGGCTTTGTTATACTCGATCAGGGGACTTTGTTATACGCGACCAGGGGACTTTGTTTTACTCGATCAGGGGACTTTTTTATATTCGATCAAATGACTTTGTTATACTCGATCAGGGGCCTTTATTATACTCGATCAAGGACCTTTGTTATACTCGATCAGGGGACTTTGTAATCCTCGATCAGAAGACTTTGTTATTCTCGATCAGGCGACTTTGTTATACTCGACCAGGGGACTTTGTTATACTCGATCAGGAGGCATTGGCTTACTCGATTAGGGGACATTACTATACTCGTCCAGGGAACTTTGTTATACACGATCAGGGGATATGTTATACTCGAGGAGGGGGTGTGTTATACTCGATCAGGGTCCTTTGTTATGCTCGACCAGTGGCCTTTCTTGTACTAGATCAGGGGCTTTGTTATATTCGATTAGGGGATTTTGTTATACTCGACCAGGGAACTTTGTTATACTCGATCAGGGGACTTAGTTATACTCGAAAAGGGGACTTTGTTATACTCGATCAGGGGACTTTGTTATACTCGATTAGGGGACTTTCTTATACTCGATCAAGGGCCTTTGTTATACTCGATCAGGGACTTTGTTATATTCGATCCGGGGGCTTTCTTATATTCGATCAGGGACCTTTGTTATACTCGATTAGAGGACATTGTTTTACACGATCAGGGGATATGTTATACTCACTCAGGGGATGTGTTATACTCGATCAGGGGACGTTGTTATAGTCGATGAGGAGGCTTTGTTATACTCGATCAGGTGTCTTTATTATACTCGATCAAGGACCTTTGTTATACACGATCAGGGGACTTTGTTATACTCGATCAGTGGACTTTGTTATACTCGATCAGGGGGCTTTGTTATACTCGATCAGGGGACATTACTATACTAGACCAGGGAACTTTGTTATACTCGATCAGGGGCCTTTATTATATTTGACCAGGGGATTTTGTTATACTCGATTTGGGGACTTTGTTATACTCGATGAGAGGGTTTTGCTATACTCGATCAGGGACTTTGTTATACTCGACCAGGGTCCTTTGTTATGCTCGACCAGTGGCCTTTGTTATAATGGATGAGGGGGCTTTGTTATATTCGATTAGGGGACTTTGTTATACGCGATGAGGGGCATTTGTTATTCTCGATCAAGGGCCTTTGCTATACTCGATCAGGGGATTTTGTTATACTAGATGAGGGGACTTTGTTATTCTCAATCAGGGGGCTTAGTTATACTCGACCAGGGTCCTTTGTTATGCTCGATCAGAGGACTTTGTTATACTAGATCCTGGGACTTTGTTATACTCGATCAGGGGCCTTTATTATATTAAACCAGGGGACTTTGTTATACTCGATTAGGGGATTTTGTTATACTCGATGAGGGGGCTTTGATATACCCGATCAGGTGGCTTTGTTATATTCGATTAGGGGACTTTGTTATACTCGAAGAGGGGCATTTGTTATACTCGATCAAGGGCCTTTGCTATACTCGATCAGGGGTTTTGTTATAATAGAGCAGGGAACTTTGTTATACTCGATAAGGTGACTTTGTTATACTTGATGAGAGGACTTTGTTTTACTCGATCAGGTGACTTCTTATATTCGATCAGGGGTCTTTATTATACTCGATCAAGGGCCTTTGTTATACTCGATCAGGGGACTTTGTTATACTCGATGAGGGGTCTTCGTTATACTCGATCAGGGGACATTACTATACTCGACCAGGGAACTTTGTTATACACGATCAGGGGATTTGTTATTCTCGATCAGGGGATGTGTTATACTCGATGAGGGGTCTTTGTTATACTCGATCAGGGGACTTTGTTATACTCAATCAGGGGGCTTTTTTTCCTCGATCAGGGGACTTTGTTATACTCCATCAGGGTCTTTGTTATACTCCATTAGGGGCCTTTGTTATACTCCATCAGGGTCTTTGTTATACTCCATTAGGGGCCTTTGTTATACTCAAACAGGGGACTTTGTTTTACTCGATCAGGGGACTTTGTTATACTTGATCAGGGGACTTTGTGTTATTCGATCACGGGGGCTTTGTTATGCTCGACCAGGTGCTTTTGTTATGCTAGATAAGGGGACTTTGTTATACTCGATCAGGAGGCTTTGTTATACTCAAACGGGGGCCTTTGTTTTTCTCGATGAGGGCCTTGGTTATACTCGACCAGGGGACTTTGTTATACTCGATCAGGGGAATTTGTTATACTCGACCAGGGGACTTTGTTACATATCTTCTAATCGTGTATATCAAAGTTCCCTAGTCGAGTATAGTAATGTCCCCTGATCGAGTAAAACAAATCTCCCTGATCGACTATAACAAAGTCCCCTGGTCGAGTATAACAAAGTCCCCTGATCGAGTATAACAAAGGACCTTCATCGAGTATAACAAAGTCCCCTGATCGAGCATAACAAAGACCAGTGGTCGAGTATAACAAAGCCACCTGATCGAGTATAATAAAGTCCCCTGGTTGAGTAAAACAAAGCCCCCGGATTGAGTATAACAAAGTCCCCTGATCGAGTATAACAAATTCCCCTGATCGAGTATAACAAAGGCCCCCGGTTGAGTATAACAAAGCCTCCTGACTGAGTATAACAAAGTCCCCTGATCGAGTATAACACATCCCTTGATCGAGTATAACATATCCCCTTATCGTGTATAACAAAGTTCCCGGGTCGAGTATAGTAATGTCCCCTGATCGAGTATAACAAAGTCCCTTATCGAGCATAGCAAAGGCCCCTGGTCGAGTATAACAAAGCCCCCCTCATCGAATATTACAAAGTCCCCTGATCAAGTATAACAAAGTTTCTGATCGAGCATAACAAAGGCCCCTGGTCGAGTATAACAAAGCCCCCCTGATCGAATATTACAAATTCCCCTGATCAGGTATAACAAAGTCCCCTGATCGAGTATAACAAAGGCCTCTGATGGAGCATAACAAAGACCCTGATGGAGTAAAACAAAGTCCCTTGTTCGAGGAAAACAAAGTCCCCTCAACGAATATAACAAAGTCCCCTGATCGAGTATAACACAGTCCCTTGATCGAGTATAACAAAGGCCCCTGATCGAATATAACAAAGGCCCCCGGTTGAGTATAACAAAGCATCGTGATCGAGTATAACAAAGTCCACTGATCGAGTATAACAAATCCCCCAGATCGAGTATAACATATCCCCTCATCGTGTATAACAAAGTTCCCTGGTCGAGTATAACAAAGTCCCCTGATCGAGTATAACAAAGTCCTCAGATCGAGTATAACAAAGTCCCCTGGTCGAGTATAACAAAGTCCTCAGATCGAGTATATCAAAGTCCCCTGGTCGAGTATAACAAAGTCCCCTGATCGAGTATAACAAAGTCCCCTGGTCGAGTATAACAAAGTCCCCTGATCGAGTATAACAAAGGCCCTTGATTGAGTATAATACAGGCCCCTAATCGAGTATAACGAAGTCCCCTGATCGAGTATAACAAAGTCCCATGGTCGAGTATAACAAAGTCACATGATCGAGTATAACAAAGGCACATGGTCGAGTATAACAAACGCCCCCGGTTGAGTATAACACATCCCCTGATCGAGTATATCATATCCCCTGATCGTGTATAACAAAGTTCCCTGGTCGAGTTTAGTAATGTGCCCTGAACGAGTATAACAAAGGCCCCTCATCGAGTATAACAAAGTCCCCTGATCAAGTATAACAAAGTCCTCTCATCGAGTATAACAAGGTCCCCTGATCGAGTATAACAAAGACCATGATGGAGTATAAGAAAGTCCCCTGATCGAGGAAAACAAAGACCCCTGATCGAGTATAACAAAGTCCCCTCATCGAGTATAAGAAAGTCACCTAAACGAGTATAACAAAGTCCCCTGGTCGAGCATAACAAAGTCCTCAGATCGAGTATAACAAAGTCCCCTGGTCGAGTATACAAAGTCCCCTGATCGAGTATAACAAAGTCCACAGATCGAGTATAACAAAGTCCCCTGATCTAGTATAACAATATCCCCTGATCGCGTATAGCAAAGGCTCTTGATCGAGTATAACAAATGCCCTTTTTGAGTATAGCAAAGTCCCCTAATCGAATATAACAAAGCCCCCTGATCGGGTATATCAAAGCCCCCTCATCGAGTATAACAAAATCCTCTAATCGAGTATAACAAAGCCCCCTGGTCGAATATAATAAAGGCCCCTTATCGAGTATAACAAAGTCCCTTGATCTAGTATAACAAAGTCCTCTGATCGAGCATAACAAAGGACCCTGGTCGAGTATAAGAAAGTCCCCTGGTAAAATATAATAAAGGCCCCTGATCGAGATATGTTATACTCGATCAGGGGATTTTGTTATACTAGATGAGGGGACTTTGTTATACTCGATCAGGGGGCTTTGTTATACTCGACCAGGGTCCTTTGTTATGCTCGATCAGAGGAATTTGTTATTCTAGATCAGGGGACTTTGTTGTACTCGATTAGGCGACTTTGTTATATTCGATGAGGGGACTTTGTCATACTCGATCAGGAGGCTTTGTTTTCCTCGATCAGGGGACTTTGGTATACTCCATCATGGTCTTTGTTATACTCGATGAGGGGTCTTTGTTATACTCGATCAGGGGATATGTTATGTTCGATGAGGGGGTGTGTTATACTCAACCGGGGACGTTTGTTATACTCGATCATGGGACTTTGTTATACTCGATGAGGTGACTTTGTTATACTCGACCATGGGACTTTGTTATACTCGATCAGGGGACTTTGATATACTCGATCAGTGGTCTTTATTATACTCAATCAAGGGCCTTTGTTATACTCGATCAGAGGACTTTGTTATACTCGTCTAGGGGACTTTGTTATACTCGATGAGGGGCCTTTATTATACTCAATAAGGGCCTTTGTTATACTCGATCAGGTGACTTTATTATACTCGACCAGGGGACTTTGTTATACTCGACCAGGGGACTTTGTTATACTCGATCTATGGACTTTGTTAGACTCGATCAGGGGACTTTGTTATACTCGACCAGGGGACTTTGTTATACTCGATCAGGGGACTTTGTTATACTCGACCAGAGGGCTTTGTTATACTCGATCTGAGGACTTTGTTATACTCGACCAGGGGACTTTGTTATACTCGATCTGAGGACTTTGTTATACTCGTTCAGGGTCTTTGTTATACTCCAGCAGGGAACTGTGTTATACTCGGTCAGGGGACTTTGTTATACTCGTTGATGGGGCTTTGTTATACTCGATCAGGGGCCTTTATTAAACTCAATCAAGGGCCTTTGTTATACTCGATCAGGGGACTTTGTTATACTCGACCAGGGGACTTTGTTATATTCGATCTGAGGACTTTGTTAAACTCGATCAGGGGACTTTCTTATATTCGACCAGGGGACTTTGTTATACTCGATCAGGGGATTTAGTTATACTCGACCAGGGGGCTTTATTATACTCGATCTGAGGACATTGTTATACTCAACAAGGGATCTTTGTTATACTCGATATGAGGACTTTGTTATACTCGATCAAGGGACTTTGTTATACTCAACCGGGGGCCTTTGTTATATTCGATCAGGGGCCTTTGTTATACTCGATCAAGGGACTTTGTTATACTCGAACAGTGGACTTTGTTATACTCGTTGAGGGGGCTTTGTTTTCCTCGATCAAGGGACTTTGTTATACTCCATCAGGGTCTTTGATATACTCCATCATGGGCCTTTGTTATACTCGACCAGGGGACTTTGTTATACTCGTTCAGGGGACTTTGTTATACTTGATCAGTGGACTTTGTAATATTCGATCATGGGGCTTTGTTATACTCGACCAGGGGCCTTTGTTAGGCTCGCTAAGGAGACTTTGTTATACTCGATCAGGGGCCTTTGTTATTCTTGATCAGGGGACTTTGTTATACTCGGCCAGGGGACTTTGTTATACTCGATTATAGGACTTTGCTATGCACGATAAGGGACTTTGTTATACTCGATCAGGGGACATTACTATACTCGACCCGGGAACTTTGTTATACACGATCATGGGATATGTTTTACTCGATCAGGGGCCTTTTTTATGCTCGATCAGAGGACTTTGTTATACTCGATCAGGGGACTTTGTTATACTCGACCAAAGGAATTTGTTTTACTCGATCAGGGGACTTTTTTTTATTCGTGTATAACAAAGTTCCCTGGTCGAGTATAACAAAGGTCCTTGATCGAGTATAATATAGGCCCCTGATCGAGTATAACAAAGTACTTTGATCGAATATAAAAAAGTCCCCTGATCGAGTAAGACAATGCCTCCTGATCGAGTATAACAAAGTCCCCTAATCGAGTATAACAAAGTCCCCTGATCGAGAAATTATAACAAAGATCTTCTGTCGAGGATTCTAAAGGTCCCCGTCGAAGTATAACAAAGGTCCTTGATCGAGTATAATATAGGCCCCTGATCGAGTATAACAAAGTACTTTGATCGAATATAAAAAAGTCCCCTGATCGAGTAAAACAAAGTCCCCTGGTCGAGTATAACAAAGTCCCCTGAACGAGTATAACAAAGCCCCCTGATCGAGGAAAACAAAGTCCCCCGATCGAGTATAACAAAGTCCTCTCATCGAGCATAACAAAGTCCCCTGATCTAGTATAACAAAATCCCGTGATCGAGTATAGCAAAGGCCCTTGATCGATTATAACAAATGCCCCTCATCGAGTATAGCAAAGTCCCCTAATCGAATATAACAAAGCCCCCTGATCGAGTATAATAAAGGCCCTTGATCGAGTATAACAAAGTCCCCTAATCGAGTATAACAAAGTCCCCTTATCGAGAATAACAAAGTCCCCTTTTCGAGTATAACAAAGTCTCCTGATCGAGTATAACAAAGTTCCCTGGTCGAGTATAACAAAATCCCCTAATCGAATATAACAAAGCCCCCTCATCGAGTACAACAAAGGCCACTGGTCGAGCATAACAAAGGACCTTGGTCGAGTGTAACAAAGCCCCCTCATCGAGTATAATAAAGGCCCTGATCGAGTATAACAAAATCCCCTGATCGAGTATAGCAAAGGCCCGTGATGCTGTATAACAAATGCCCCTCATCGAGTAAAACAAAGTCCCCTAATCGAATATAACAAAGCCCCCTGATCGAGTATAACAAAGGCCACTGGTCGAGCATAAGAAAGGACCCTGGTCGAGTATAACAAAGCCCCCTCATCGAGTATAATAAAGGCTCTGATCGAGTAAAACAAAGTCTCATGATCGAGTATAACAAAGTCCCCTGATCTAGTATAACAAAATCCCGTGATCGAGAATAGCAAAGGCCCTTGATCGAGTACAACAAATGCCCCTCATCGAGTATAACAAAGTCCCCTAATCGAATATAACAAAGCCCCCTGATCGAGTATAACAAAGGCCACTATTCGGGCATAAGAAAGGACCCTGATCGAGTATAACAAAGTCCCCTGATCGAGTATAACAACTCCTACTCATCAGGTATAAGAAAGTCCCCTGATCGAGTATAACAAAGTCCCCTGATCGAGTATATCAAAGCCCCCACATCGAGTATAACAAAGTCCCCTAATCGAGTATAACAAAGTCTCCTGGTCGAGTATAACAAAGGCCCATGATCGAGTAAAACAAAGTCCCCTGATCTCGTATAACAAAGTCACGTTATCGAGAATAACAAAGTCCCCTGATCGAGTACAACAATGCCTCCTGATCGAGTATAACAAAGTCCCCTGGTCGAGTATAACAAAGTCCCCTGATCGAGTATACAAAGTCTTCTGATCGAGGATTACAAAGTCCCCTGATCGAGTATAACAAAGTCCCCCGATCGAGAATAACAAATTCCCCTGATCGAGGAAAACAAAGCCCTCTGATCGAGTATAACAAAGTCCCTTATCGAGCATAAAAAGGCCGCTGGTCGGGTATAACAAAGCCCCCCTTGATCGAATATTACAAAGTCCAGTGATCAAATATAACAAAGTCCCCTGATTGAGTATAAAAAAGTCCCTGGTCGAGTATAACAAAAGCCCCTTATGGAGTATAACAAAGACCCTGATGGAGTATAACAAAGACCCCTGATCAAGGAAAACAAAGCCCCCTGATCGAGTATAACAAAGTCCCCTCATCGAGTATAACACATCCCCTGATCAAGTATAACATATCCCCTGTTCGTGTATAACAAAGTTCCCTGGTCGAGTATAGTAATGCCCCCTAATCGAGTTTAACAAAGACCCCTTATCGTGCATAACAAAGGCCCCTGGTCGAGTATAAGAAAGCCCCCCTCATCGAATATTACAAAGTCCCCTGATCGAGTATAACAAAGTCCCCTGATCGAGGAAAACAAAGCCCCCTGATCGAGTATAACAAGGTCCCCTGATCGAGTATAACAAAACACCCTGATCAAGGTATAGCAAAACCCCTGATCCAGTATAACAAAGTCCCTTATCGGAAGCATAGCAGAGGCCCCTGGTCAAGGTATAGCAAAGCCCCTGATCCAGATATTCTACGAGTCCCTGATCCAGGGAGTGTAACCATAGTCCCTGATTGCGTTATAAGCAAAGTCCCTGATCGGGGAAAACCAAAAGCCCTGATCCAGGTATAGCAAACTCCTGATCGGTATAACAAAGCACCTGGTCAAATTGCTAACAAAGCCCCCTGATCAAGTATAACAAAGTCCCCTGATCGAATATAACAAAGTCCCCTGATTGAACATAATAAAGCCCCCTTACCGAGTATAAAAAAGTCACCTGATCGAGAATATCAAACCCCCCTGGTCGAGTATAATAAAGGCCCTGATCGAGTATAACAAAGTCTCATGATCGAGTATAACAAATTCCCCTGGTTCGAGTATAACAAAAGCCCCTGATAGAGTATATCAAAGGCCTCTGATCGAGCATAACAAAGGCCCCTGGTCGAGAATAACAAAGGCCCCTGATCGAGTATAACAAAGTCCCGTGATCGAGAATAACACAGGCCCCTAATCGAGTCTAACAAAGGCCCTTGATCGAGAATAACAAATGCCCCTCATCGAGTATAACAAAGTCCCCTTATCGAATGTAACAAAGCCCCCTGATCGAGTCTAACAAAGTCCCCTGGTTGAATATAACAATGGCCGTTGATTGAGTATAACAAAGGCCCCTCATCGAGTATAACAGGGGCCTATCATCGAGTCTAACAAAGTCCCCTGATCGATTATGACAAAGGCCCTTGATCGAATAAAACAAAGCCCAATCATCGAGTATAACAAAGTCCCCTAATCGAGTATAACAAGTCCCCTGGTCGAGGAAAACAAAGCTCCCTGATCGAGTATAACAAAGTCCCCTGATCGAGTATAACAAAGTCCTCTGGTCGAGCATAACAAAGGCCCCTAATCGAGTATAACAAAGTCCCCTTATCGAGCATAACAAAGGCCCCTGGTCGAGTATAACAAAGCCCCCCTGATCGAATATTACAAAGTCCAGTGATCAAGTATAACAAAGTCCCCTGATCGAGTAAAACAAAGTCCCTTTGTCGAGTATAACAAAGTCCTTTGGTCGTGTATAACCAAGGCCCCTCATCGGGCATAACAAAGTCCCCTTATCGAGTATAACAAAGTCCTCTGGTCGAGTATTACAAATTCCCCTAAACGAGTATAACAATGTCCCCTGGTCGAGTATAACAAAGTTCCCTGGTCGAGTATAACCAAGGCCCCTAATCGAGAATAACAAAGTCCTCTGATCGAATATAACAAAGTCCACTTATCGAGCATAACAAAGGCCCCTCTTCGAGCATAAGAAACCTCCCTCATCGAATAATACAAAGTCCCCTGATCAAGTATAACAAAGTCCCGTGATCGAGTATAACAAAGTCCACCCATCGAGTATAACAAAGTCCTCTGATCGAGTATAACAAAGTCCCTGGTCGAGTATAACAAATTCCCCTGATCGAGTATAACAAAGTCCCCTGATCGAGTATAACAAAGTCCCCTGGTCGAGTAAAACAAAGTCCCCTGATCGAGAATAACAAAGGCCCCTGATCAGGTATAACAAAAGTCCCTTAGCCAGGCATAACAAAGGCCCTGGTCGACCTATAAGCAAAGCCCCCTGAACGAATATTACAGATCCGATGATCCGCAGAGTATAACAAAAGTCCCTGGTCGTGTATAACAAAGTCCCTGGTCATTATTATAACAAAAGTCCTGATCGAAAACAACAAGGCCCCTAATCGAGAATAACCAAGTCCTCTGATCGAATAACAAAAGTCCACTTATCAGCGAGGCATAACTTAAAGGCCTCGCTGAGCATAACAAACCCCTCTCGCGAATAATACAAAAGTCCCTGATCAAGTATAACAAAGTCCCGTGATCGAGTATAACAAAGTCCCCCCATCGAGTATAACAAAGTCCTCTGATCGAGTATAACAAAGTCCCCTGGTCGTGTATAACAAAGTCCCATGGTCGAGTATAACAAATTCCCCTGATCGAGTATAACAAAGTCCCCTTATCGAGTATAACAAAGTCCCCTGGTCGAGTAAAACAAAGTCCCCTGATCGAGAATAACAAAGGCCCCTGATCGAGTATAACAAAGTCCCTGGTCGAGAGTAAAACAAAGTCCCCTGATCGAGAATAACAAAGTCCCCTGATCGAGTATAACAAAATCCCCTGGTCGAGTATAACAAAGGCCCCTCATGGAGTATAACAAAGACCCCTGATCAAGGAAAACAACGCCCCCTGATCGAGTATAACAAAGTCCCCTGATCGAATATAACAAAGCCCCCTGATCGAGTATAACAAAGTCCCCTGGTTGAATATAACAATGGCCGTTGACTGAGTATAACAAAGGCCCCTCATCGAGTATAACAGGGGCCCCTCATCGAGTCTAACAAAGTCCCCTGATCGATTATGACAAAGGCCCTTGATCGAGTAAAACAAAGCCCAATCATCGAGTATAACAAAGTCCCCTAATCGAGTATAACAAAGTCCCCTGGTCGAGGAAAACAAAGCTCCCTGATCAAGTATAACAAAGTCCCCTGATCGAGTATAACAAAGTCCCCTGGTCGAGTATAACAAAGGCCCCTGATGGAGTATAACAAAGTCCCCTAATCGAGTATAACAAAGTCCCCTGGTCGAGGAAAACAAAGCTCCCTCATCGAGTATAACAAAGTCCCCTGATTGAGTATAACAAAGTCCCCTGGTTGACCATAACAAAGGCCCTTGGTCGAGTATAACAATGTCCCCTAATCGAATATAACAAAGTCACCTGGTCGAGGAAAACAAAGCTCCCTCATCGAGTATAACAAAGTCCCCTGATTGAGTATAACAAATTCCCCTGGTTGACCATAACAAAGGCCCTTGGTCGAGTATAACAAAGTCCTCTGGTCGAGCATAACAAGGCCCCTGATCGAGTATAACAAAGTCCCCTGATCGAGTATAACAAAGTCCCCTTATCGAGCATAACAAAGGCCCCTGTTCGAGTATAACAAAGCCCCCCTGATCGAATATTACAAAGTCCAGTGATCATGTATAACAAAGTTCCCTGATCGAGTAAAACAAAGTCCCTTTGTCGAGTATAACAAAGTCCCTTGGTCGAGTATAACCAAGGCCCGTCATCGGGCATAACAAAGTCCCCTTGTCGAGTATAACAAAGTCCCCTGGTCGAGTATTACAAATTCCCCTGATCTAGTATAACAATGTCCCCTGGTCGAGTATAACAAAGTCCCCTGGTTGAGTATAACCAAGGCCCCTGATCGAGAATAACAAAGTCCTCTAATCGAATATAACAAAGTCCACTTATCGAGCATAACAAAGGCCCCTCTTCGAGCATAACAAACCCCCCCTCATCGAATAATACAAAGTCCGCTGATCAAGTATAACAAAGTCCCGTGATCGAGTATAACAAAGTCCCCCCATCGAGTATAACAAAGTCCTCTGATCGAGTATAACAAAGTCCCCTGGTCGAGTAAAACAAAGTCCCCTGGTCGAGTATAACAAAGCTCCCTTGAACGAATATTACAAAGTCCAGTGATCAAGTATAACAAAGTCCCCTGGTCGTGTATAACAAAGTCCCCTGGTCGTGTATAACAAAAGCCCTAAACGAATCAAAGTCAGTGATCAACAAAGTCCCCTGGTCGTGTATAACAAAGTCCCTTGGTCGAGTATAACAAAGTCCCCTGATCTAGAATAACAAAGGCCTCTGATCGAGAATAACAAAGTCCTCTGATCGAATATAACAAAGTCCACTTATCGAGCATAACAAAGGCCCCTCTTCGAGCATAACAAACCCCCCCCTCATCGAATAATACAAAGTCCCCTGATCAAGTATAACAAAGTCCCGTGATCGAGTATAACAAAGTCCCCCCATCGAGTATAACAAAGTCCTCTGATCGAGTATAACAAAGTCCCCTGGCCGTGTATAACAAAGTCCTCTGATCGAGTATAACAAAGTCCCCTGGTCGTGTATAACAAAGTCCCCTGGTCGAGTATAACAAATTCCCCTGATCGAGTATAACAAAGTCCCCTGATCGAGTATAACAAAGTCCCCTGGTCGAATAAAACAAAGTCCCCTGATCGAGAATAACAAAGGCCCCTGATCGAGTATAACAAAATCCCCTGGTCGAGTATAACAAAGGCCCCTGATGGAGTATAACAAAGACCCCTCATCAAGGAAAACGACGCCCCCTAATCGAGTATAACAAAGTCCCCTGATCGAGTATAACAAAGTCCCCTGATCGAGTATAACAAATTCCCCTTATCGAGTATAACAAAGTCCCCTTGTCGAGTATAACAAATTCCCCTGATCGGGTATAACAAAGTGCTTTGGTCGAGTATAACCAAGGTCCCTGATCGAGTATAACAAAGTCCCCTTATCGAGCATAACAAAGGCACCTGGTCGAGCATAACAAAGCCCCCCTGATCGAATAATGCAAAGTCCCCTGATCAAGTTTAACAAAGTCCCCTGATCAAGCATAACAAAGACCCTGATGGAGTATAACAAAGGCCCCTAATGGAGTATAACAAAGACCCTGATGGAGTATAACAAAGTCCCCTGATCGAGGAAAACAAAGCCCTCTTTTCGAGTATAACAAAGTCCCCTGATTGAGTATAACAAAGGCCCCTCATCGAGTATAAAACATCCCCTGATCGAGTATAACATATTCCCTTATCGTGTATAACAAAGTTCCCTGGTCAAGTAGAGTAATGTCCCCTAATCGAGTATAACAAAGGCCCCTGATCGAGTATAATAAAGTCCCCTTATCGAGCATAACAAAGGCCCCTGGTCGATTATAACAAAGCCCCCCTGATCGAATATTACAAAGTCCCCTGATTAAGTATAACAAAAGTCCCCTGATCGAGTATAACAAATTCCCCTTGTCGAGTATAACAAAGGCCCCTGATGGAGTATAACAAAGACCAAGAAGGAGTATAACAAATGTCACCTGATCGAGGAAAACAAAGCCTCCTGATCGAGTAAAACAAAGTCCTCTGATCGAGTATAACAAAGTCCCCTTCATCGAGTATAATAAAGCCCCCTTACCGAGTATAACAAAGTCCCCTGATCGAGTATATCAAACCCCCCTGGTCGAGTATAATAAAGGCCCTGATCGAGTATAACAAAGTCTCATGATCGAGTATAACAAATTCTCCTGGTTCGCGTATAACAAAAGCCCCTGATATAGTATAACAAAGGCCCCTGATCGAGCATAACAAAGGCCCCTGGTCGAGTATAACAAAGCCCTCTGATCAGGTATAACAAAGTCCCCTTATCGAGAATAACAAAAGACCCTTAAACGAATCTAACAAAGTCCCCTGATCGAGTTTAGCAAAGGCCTTTGATCGCGTATAACAAATGCCCCTCATCGAGTATAACAAAGTCCCCTAATCGAATATAAAAAAGCCCCCTGATCGAGTATATCAAAGTCCCCTGGTTGAATATAACAATGGCCCATGATTGAGAATAACAAAGGCCCCTCATCGAGTATAACAAAGGCCCCTCATCGAGTCCAACAGAGTCCCTTGATCGATTATGACAAAGGCCCTTGATCGAGTATAACAAAGCCCAATCATCTAGTATAACAAAGTCCCCTGATCGAGTATAACAAAGTCCCTTGGTCGAGGAAAACAAAGCTCCCTGATCGAGTATGACAAAGTCCCCTGATTGAGTATAACAAAGTTCCCTGGTTGATCATAACAAAGGCCCCTGGTCGAGAATAATAAAGTCCCCTAATCGAATATAACAAAGCCCCCTGATCGAGTGTAACAAAGGTCGAGCATAACAAAAGACCCTGGTCGAATATAACAAAGTCTCCTGATCGTGTATATCAAAGCCCCCTCAACGTTTATAACAAAGTCCCCTGATCTAGTATAACAAAGTCCCATGGTCGAGTATAACAAAGTCCCTTTATCGAGTATAACAAAGGCCCCTGATCGAGTATAACAAAGGGCCCCGTTTGTGTACAACAAAGCATCCTGATCGAGTATAACAAAGTCCCCTGATCGAGTATAACACATCCTCTGATCGAGTATAACATATCACCTGATCGTGTATAACAAAGTTCCCTGGTCGAGTATAGTAATCTCCCATGATCGAGTATAACAAAGCCCCCTGATCGAGTATAACAAAGTCCTCTGGTCGAGTTTAACAAAGTCCCCTGATCGAGTATAACAAAGGCTCTTGATCGAGTATAATAAAGGCACCTAATCGAGTATAACAAAAGCCCCCGGTTGAGTATAAGATAGCCTCCTCATCGAGTATAACAAAGTCCCCTGATCGAGTATAACAAAGCCTCCTCATCGAATATAACAAAGTCCCCTGGTCGAGTATAACAAAGTCCCCTGGTCGAGTATAAAAAATGACCCTGATCGAGTATAACAAAGGCCCCGATCGAGTATAAGAAAGTCTCATGATCGAGTATAACAAATTCTTCTGTTTCGAGTATAACAAAGTCACCTGATCGAGTATAATAAAGGCCCATGATCGAATATAACAAAGGCCCTGGTTGAGTATAACAAAGACTCCTGATTGAGTATAATAAAGGCCCATGATCGAGTATAGCAAAGTCCCCTGATCGAGTATAACAAAGTCCCATGGTCAAGTATAACAAAGTCACCTGATCGAGTATAATAAAGGCCCATGATCGAGTATAACAAAGGCCCTGGTTGAGTATAACAAAGCCTCCTCATCGAGTATAACAAAGTCCCCTGATCGAGTATAACACATCTCCTGATCGAGTATAACATATCCCTTGAATATGTATAACAAAGTTCCCTGGTCGAGTATAGTAATGTCCCCTGATCGAGTATAACAAAGCCTCTTCATCGAGTATAACAAAGTCCCCTGGTCGAGTATAACAAAGTACCCTTATCGAGTATAACAAAGTCTTCTGATCGAGGATAACGAAGTCCCGTGATAGAGTATAAAAAAGGTCCTTGATCGAGTATAATAAAGGCCCCTGGTCGAGTACAACAAAGTCCGTTGATCGAATATAAAAAAGTCCCTGATCGAGTAAAACAATGTCCCCTGGTCGAGTATAACAAAGTCCCCTGATCGAGTATAACAAAGCCCCCTGATCGAGGAAAACAAAGTCCCCCGATCGAGAATAACAAAGTCCTCTTATCGAGCATAACAAAGGCCCATGGTCGAGTATAACAAAGCCCTCTGATCGAGTATAACAAAGTCCCCTGATCTGGTATAACAAAATCCCGTGATCGAGTATAGCAAAGGCCCTTGATTGAGTATAACAAATGCCCCTCATCGAGTATAACAAAGTCCCCTATCGAATATAACAAAGCCCCCTGATCGAATATAACAAATTCCACTGGTAGAGCATAAGAAAGGACCCTGGTCGAGTATTACAAAGTCCCCTCATCGAGTATAACAAAGCCTACTCATCAGGTATAACAAAGTCCCCTGATCGAGTATAAAAAAAGTCCCCTGATCGAGTATATCAAAACTCCGACATCGAGTATAACAAAGTCCCCTATTCGAGTATAACAAAGTCCCCTGGTCGAGTATAACAAAGGCCCATGATCTCGTATAACAAAGTCCCATGGTCGAGTATAACATATCCCCTGATCGTGTATAACAAAGTTTCCTGGTCGAGTATTGTAATGTCCCCTGATCGAGTTTAAGAAAGCCTCCTGATCAAGTATAACAAATTCCCCTGGTCGAGTTTAAGAAAGTCCCCTGATCGAGTAAAACAAAGTCCTCTGATCGAGGATAACAAAGTCCCCTGATCGAGTATAACAAAGGTCATTGATCGAGTATAATAAAGACCCCTAATCGAGTATAACAAAGTCCTTTGATCGAATATAAAAAAGTCCCCTGATCGAGTAAAACAAAGTCCCCTGGTCGAGTATAACAAATTCCTCAAATCGAGTATAACAAAGCCCATTGATCGAGTAAAACAAAGTCCCGTGATCGAGTATAGTAAAGGCCCTTGATCGAGTGTAACTAAGGCCCCCGGTTGAGTATAACAAAGCCTCCTTATCGACTATAACAACGTCCCCTGATCGAGTATAACACATCCCCTGATTGAGTATAACATATCCCCTGATCGAGTATAACAAAGCCCCCTGATCGAGGAAAACAAAGGCCCCTGGTCGAGTATAACAAAGGTCACTGATCGAATATAAGAAAGCCCCCTGATCGAATATAACAAAGTCCTTGATCTAGTGTAACAAAGGCCCTTGATCGAGTATAACAAAGTCCCCTAATCGAGTATAACAAAGCCCCCTTATCGAGAATAACTTTGTTATACTCGATCAGGGGGCTTTTTATTCTCCACCAGGGTGCTTTGTTATACTCGATCAGGAGACTTTTTTATACTCGATGAGGAGGCTTTGTTTTCCTCGATCAGGTGACATTTGTTATACTCCATTGTTACGAACCCCTCCACCCAGCACTACGAAGCACGCCATCTATTGTCCTGATCTACCTACCCAGCACCACGAGCAACGCCATCTAGGGACGAGACACGAGTATGACTCGTCTTAGTTACCACTCCGAGGTTTCCCTTCTCCATATCCTGGGTTGCGTCACCTCCTCAAAGTCTTCTTTGTCAGCTCCAATTCGAGGAGAGGCACTTGGCTCTGGGAAGTGACCACAGGATCATCTATCCTCTAAACCTACGTGCAGTGACTACCTACCGTCTTCTACAATACTCAGCCTTACTCGTCAGCCATCTCAGCTCCTCACTTAAGTACTATTATCTTGTATTAATTTCCCCACGTCCACTTGCTTCGAGATTGTTTTATGTTTATTAATATGTATATACTGTTAATGTTTAGGTTAAGTTTGGTTAAGGGTAATTTATAAGCTGAATATTTTGTTAAGGGATTTATGGTACTCTATTATATACAACGAAAACTCGCATCCTTTGTCTACCCTTTTATAGTCCGATTGTCTTTGTTTTTTTTATTGTTGTTAC
>NW_024755550.1:0-17445 GCF_018991925.1 Homarus americanus
AAATAGCATATGTAAGTTAATAAATTGTTTTTCGGCATCCCTCGCCCTAGATAAAAGAAAAGAAAGGAAACATAGTAATATATTGGCAGCATGGTTGTTCCTTGCTCAAACTATTATATAACCAATCAGGGGGAAGAAGAAGGGGCGTGAGGAGCTAAATTGCCCCTTCGTCTCGTTGTCAATTAAGGTTAACGACGTCTAGCCGTTACCTTATTAAAGGAATCTCCGGCATCCAAAAAGGCCACTATCATGATGGGAACGCTCTCAACCTGGTCGCTGATTGGGTGATCTTGTTAACACGGTGGGGGTGGCGACCAATCACCATTCAGAATCAGAGGATCCACCTTAGGCTGACAGTTTCTGGTTTAGGAGGAAGAAGATTGGGAAGCTGGTGAAAGGAGAGGGGAAGGGAGGAGAAAGAGTGGGAAATAAACAGATTTATGGTTCCAGAATTAAAGAACTAGATAATTCGAGGGATTTTTGGTGGAGAGGCGTTCTTCAGTTGTGTCAGAATAGTGAAGTCTTTGGAGGTTCAGGAGTCTGAAAGTGGCCATTACGGGTCATAGTGTTTCTCCCATCAGTGTAGATGTTCCAAACACTACGGTTAACTTTGGAATCCCGTTGCCGATGGTACAAGACATCCTCAGTTTCACTACTAGAGCACTGCGAGTTCATGCTGGAGGTATTGGTAGTCACTAACAAGAATACTTGAGCGTCTAACTTCTCATGAAGTAACAATATTAGTTCTTTTGTCCTACTGTTTACATGTTGTAGTGTGGTGATAGTGTCATGTTGTAGTGTGGTGATAGTGTCATGTTGTAGTGTGGTGATAGTGTCATGTTGTAGTGTGGTAATAGTGTCATGTTGTAGTGTGGTGATAGTGTCATGTTGTAGTGTGGTAATAGTGTCATGTTGTAGTGTGGTGATAGTGTCATGTTGTAGTGTGGTGATAGTGTCATGTTGTAGTGTGGTAATAGTGTCATGTTGTAGTGTGGTAATAGTGTCATGTTGTAGTGTGGTGATAGTGTCATGTTGTAGTGTGGTGATAGTGTCATGTTGTAGTGTGGTGGCCAATTTTTTTTAACTCAACACCGGTATTCACTCTGATATATGGTGTATATAATATTTGGTGATGGCTCAAGTGTTCTGTTGCCACAGCGAGGTTGAAACTACCAGACCCGTCCACCCTAGTCCCCGCTTGTGTCATATCAGATTTTTGTTGTTAGTTTTAATTTACACGGTGCCAAGTTTTTGTGAAGTTCATTAAAATACATGAGAAATACGAAGCTCTGGCAAATGTGAATTTTGTATAAATTACATACTAACAAAAGCATTGCTGTCTAGGTCAGTTTGGAATTTGATGCCAACAATGATTAATAAACAGGGGCTCAACAATACACGTAATTGAATATTGGACATAACACTTAAGTACGTATAGAGCGTTTACAAACAGGCTTTACTGGGAGACACAAGCTGGGTCAATGACCTGTGCCCGGGTGGGCTAATGCCCGTAAAAAAACAAACAATAACACTATTGCGAGTACTACACCACAGTTGTCACCACACACCAATGTGTACCACACCATAATGAGCATCACACCATAGTCAACACTACACCATAGTGAGCACCACACTTTAGTGAGTACCACACCATAGTCAGTACCACACCGTAGTGAGCACCACAATATAGTGAACATTCCACCGTAGTAAACGCTACAAGGCTACAAGACAGCCTCTCCTTCACCAGGGCGGGTACCTCAGTATAGTAAATGTCCACAAACGAAAAGTTGACAAAAAATTTATTGGCAGGAAATTGATTCTGAATTCGATTTGCACACATGAATCTCTAATGACCCTTGAACAAAATTTCTGAACTGCCGGAGCCGATCTATAAGCTTGACTGGAGAATTTGTTTGCATCATTGAGTTAGCAAAATAGGAAAACATATTACCTTCAGATATTGTCCCATATCCTGTTTTGATCTTGCCTTTTGTATGCTAATTTTATTCATCCTTTTTCTCAACGGTGATATCAAAGTGAAATAATCTCCGTGAAACTTGAGGAAAAGTTTATCTTGAGAGCTTAACGTCTGACAACCAATATTTCGAAGGTTTATTTAAACTATACTGATCACGTAGTGTATTTGTCAATGATATTTAAGAGTAACCCGGGTAGAGTTCTCGGTAAAGACGTGTTCTGAGATACTTTTCACTAGCCTTCATCTGCAACAGGGTATAGTTATGAAGACGTTAATAATTCACTCTTATTTTATCATTGAACAACGAAGGGAAAGAAATGACAAGACAGAGAGATGAAGAGTAATAAAGATTCTTTCGGTCAGATCCAGTCAGTCGATCAGTCGATGGTCGAAAGGTGCACCTCTACACCCCTTAATGGAGGCGAACTTGTCCACATAACCATTTGCAACTGCGTCTTTACTCAAGCTCCTGACAACTCGATCCCAACATCATTACCATCTTCGCTGCTTACCACCATCATAACCAGTTCAGCCACCACCACTATCATCATCACTACACCTCTTCTACCTTCACCACCATATCACCCACACCTCCACCATCATCCACTACCTCTTCCACCTTCACCACTATCACCACGTCCCACCATGTCACTACCTCTGCACCTTCACACCACCATCACCTCCACCATCATCCACTACACCTCTTCACACCAACCCACCTACCATCAACATCCACCATCATCACACACCTCTTCCACACCTTCACCACCACCATCACCACACCTCCACCATCATCACTACACCTCTTCCACACCTTCACCACCACCATCACCACACCTCCACCATCATCACTACACCTCTTCCACACCTTCACCACCACCACCACCATCACCACACGTCCACCATCATCACTACACCTCTTCCACACCTTCACCACCATCCTACACGTCCTACATCATCACTACACCTCTTCCACACCTTCACCACCCTACATCACCCCTCCACCATCATCCTCTTACCTCTTCCTTCACCACCACCATCACCACCGTCCACCATCATCACTACACTACACCTCTTCCACACCTTCACCACCACCATCACCACACCTCCACCATCATCACTACACCTCTTCCACACCTTCACCACCACTATCACCACACGTCCACCATCATCACTACACCTCTTCCACACCTTCACCACCACCATCACCACACGTCCACCATCATCACTACACCTCTTCCACACCTTCACCACCACCATCACCACACCTCCACCATCATCACTACACCTCTTCCACACTTTCACCACCACCACCACCACCACCATCACCACACGTCCACCATCATCACTACACCTCTTCCACGCCTTCACCAACACTATCACCACACCTCTGATAACATGACTACTTCACACCAATACCTTTCCCATTTTTAGAATTACCATCACAGTTTCACCATGGCTCTCACACTACCTGTCTCCTTATTCATCTTCAATATATTTAATTAATTTTCCCACTTTACATTTTACACCTTATATACAGCATGAACGTAATTTAGATAAGATAATGAGCTATACTACTACTACTGAGACTACTAAATTAGGAGGGCCATGGTCATATATAATGTGTTGGACGCAAGTTAGAATGAAAACAAAAACACAAATTACGTACCTAATTTGTATATTTTGACACCAAAAGGGTCGTAGCTTCTCTTCAAATGGGGTACCTACCTCAGCACTAGTTTTTAATTAAAATCAGTCCAACGTTGACTGAGTTATCGTAGTAACAATCTTAGAACACACACACACACACACACACAGAGTTATGGTCGTCAATATATGATAAAAAAACGTTTTCCTTCTCATGGACATATCGAATTATTCATTAATTAGTTATATTTTTCAGAAACTTTATAAAGACACTAAACGATGTCCTGAAAATGACTCATTAGTTCGTTCCTCTTAATTCTCCTTCAATTATTAAACAATTGTAATTTGAGGCACAGCGTCTTGGGGCGATAATGGCGTTCATCAACTTCCTAATTGTTTTGTGAAAGAGATCAACCCAGGGGTGATGCGGTGTGTTTACCACCACCAGCAGGAAGTGTTGCCTTGTGGTGTGGTGACCGCCGGAGACAGACAGACAGAGAAATACATATATATATAGAATAGATTTTTTTTTACATAGTTTTTATGAAGATATTAAGGTGCTTGTTAAAGAATTTAAAAAAGTAAATGGAATTGACTCAAAACAAAGACTTTTCATATTACTGACTTAAAGAATCTTATGAAATAAGGTCGTGAGGGAGAGATAAAGTGTGTCAGGGAACATTTCAAGTGGCCCCGGCTATTTACTATAAGAGAATGTATATGACAAAAACATTGACATTTAATTTGTATACAGGGAGGGAGATTACATGATTACATATAATAACATCTTTATAATAAACTAGAGTGATTTGTGGTTAGATGTTCCGTACGGTGTATATATATATATATATATATATATATATATATATATATATATATATATATATATATATATATATATATATATATATATATATATATATATGCTGATAACCACAAGGAAAGAAGAAAACACGAAGTTCCCAAGCGCTTTCGTGTAATTCACATCTTCAGGGGTGATTACAGACTAGTCTGTACTCACCCCTGAAGATGTGAATTACAGGCTTTGTGTGAAATATAACAAAGTCTAGGACTGCTTTTAGTATCCTGGTGGTCCAGCGGTTAGCGTTCCCCGGTCACAGTCATAGGATTGTGGGTCGCGGGTTCGAATCCTGGCGGGTTGAGGTGTTGATTGTATGTAGAAGTCCGCGTGCTTTATTGGGCTAATGAAATATATATATATATATATATATATATATATATATATATATATGCAAGTTCCAAATTCACCAAAGGGTAGCTCCGCCATTGACAAAGGCACCCTAAAGTGCTCTCATTTACTGACAAGTGCACAAGGGCTACTGCTGTACACGTAACTGTACAAGGGCTACTGTACAAAGAGAGAATCCTCCACTCCGTGACCATTCACTTACGCGGTACTTTAAGAATTCAGTAATTCTCTAGAAATAATATCTTGATCATTACTAATATTTTGTTTAAGTAGTCATTATTATATTTGCCATATTATTATTATTATTTGCAATAGCTTTGTGTTTTACGTATTCAGGTATTGTGAATTATCATGTATTCATTGAGCTGTGTGGCTGCCTCTACACAGCTGACCGATGGTGACCAGAGAACACGGCCAGTGGCGGGGAATAAACCTGAACTCATGTACTTCAGCAGGGGTTTTGTTCATAACAGTCCACCCTGTTGAACCATATTCTCACTATGCTTTCACAATTTCTGTAGTTTTGGTAAAACAATTTAACATCGCACGGTAAAATTTATTTCTAGTTTGAAATACACCGCTTTTTTCTCCTATTTGTATGCGTGTCTGTAAAAATCAATATATTGCTGAAGGGACACATAAACATTTACGCACTAACGTTTTATACAGAGAGCTGACATCTGTAGGGAGTCGAGGGCGACGACTAAGAGGAGCTTACTAACGGTGTTGGCGGCCACCAGGTTTGCTCTTCGTCATGCTGTACTCGTGCTTCTGGCTCCAAGTGCCTCCGGTGTAGTTTTGCACCAGAGTGATATCGTAATTTTTTCTTCTGCTTTCGTTGAGGTCGACACCTGTAGTTGGAGAAGTACTGACAGTTTTGTTAAATTTGATGTTTTTTCTCAGAATTATTGAACAAAATAATATATGTAGAATAAGTCTTTCCATCATGACAGAATCACTAGCAGTGAGCCTAAGTCTTACAGCTAAAGAAATCACTGGAGGTTAGATTGACCATGTTAGTGAATTTCAAAGTTGCTATTAAATCGCTTTTAAGTATTTGTTAGAAAGTAGTTTCAAGTTAACAGAGACACTTTAGCTAACTACCCCTTGTTAATAATAACCGTGACAGGCCTCATTAATATACCCCACAGAGCTTCTACCTCTCACTGACTGATCAATGAACCACGCCCGTAAAAGGTCACAGACAAACAGAACTTAAATGTTAGGATTAAGGACAAAATCCAAATGTTCTCCATACAGTAGGACTCAATGTTCAGCTGGCGCCTACTGTACAATACCTGCGTCTATGTTACATTAAAACTCTTAGTCTTTCATTCTTCAACACTCCGTCTCTCTCTCTCATATACGTTCCCCACATCCTCAAGTTTTTCATTTACTCTCAATTTTCGAATTCCACAACTTTCTCTCTCAAAAAAGAAATGATAAATAAGATTAATAGATAAAGAATAATAATATTATCCTTTATTTACTCTCTTATCCTCTCAGTCTCATTTTGTTGTTAATTTTTTACGGAGAATGTAAGAGGAGACGCCCGTGACAGGAGTCGCCCGTGACAGGAGTCGCCCGTGACAGGAGACGCCCGTGACAGGAGTCGCCCGTGACAGGAGTCGCCCGTGACAGCAGCGATATACAAAGTGACACTGGCGACAATGTGCCCTGGGCTCGTGCAGTGTTTAGCTGACACCGTGTCGGGGAGAATATTAATTTGCGGATGTTAGCTGAAGGTGCCTGTATACTGTGCATTAGAAGAGCTGGCGCTTATGTGTAACAGGGAAGACGTGTTATAGCGTCGCTCGCTGGGAGGAATGAGAGGGAGAGAGAGAGAGAGAGAGAGAGAGAGAGAGTCGTTTATATGTTGTTTTAGCAGTGCGTTGATGGCATACGATTAAGCAATCAAGTAGAGCGTGTCCGAGTTGAAATAGGCGAGAGTGATAGTGTGAACTGCATTAGAGAATTGACCATTATACTGGGTGATAGAATACGGAAGTGGAGGATACTGAATGACTGACTCGGAGTGAGGGACTTGAGGGGTGAGATGGATTATGTGGTAGAGGTTTAAATAAGATTCAGATAGAAATCTTTAATGTCAGAGAAGTGAGGGAATATAAACCTTAAGTTACAATGTGAATAGTTGAGAGAAACTAGAAGTAGGAACAAATGTAGTGACTTCAGTATTTTCTTTTTCTTGTGAGTGAAGTAAGTTTAAAGATGATAACTAATACGTTGAATACCACGTTTCAGTAGTCTTTGATTTATAATGTGGAGCGAATATACAATAAATATGTTGTTGAAGACATTAAATGTTACCGAGCTATTGGTTTCCAGGTGATGGCAGTGATACCAGAGTTGAAATTGGAAGTAGTCTGCTGGGAGGCCGTCCGTAAGATTGTTATTAAGATTGGTGTCGTCTTTACAAGTTCCGGTTATTGACAGGTTATTCATATGTAAAGGAAAAGGGAGGGAGCAAGAACAAGGCCTTGAGGCATGACTGTACAGAGGAACTGTGGGTAGACGAAATGAACAATTTTATATAGGAAAAATTCGAGTGGCGAAATTCAGGAAATTTGGCAAAAAATACCCTGATACTAACACTTACCAAAGGGTTCGAAGACGTCTGGGATAACAGGAAAAGGTTATTGCTAGTTGAAACAATCTGAAAAACAAAACATACATTTGCAGCAGAACTGTCAAAAAATCGATATTCACCCAAGTTGTTAAAGGTACCGACTTTAGGGGTTGGGGTGGTGTGTACAGGGGCAACTTTCTGAGAACTGGAGAAAGTAATTGTAGACATTGGAAGTCTGACAGGTGTTTATCACAAGGGGAGACTTAATCCTACGCCTCACCACAAAAAAGTTTTAGATGTTTCTAACTGGACAATAACGACGGAAAATACTGTTAATCGAACTCGTATGGGATGACATCATGATATATCCTCTTGCCAAGTTTGCTTAAAGGTCATTAATGTTTGTTTGAGTTATTATATTCACAAAATCGGACACATGCATACTCAGATGGGCACAAATTAGTTGCTAAATTGGTTTGATTGAGTTCCTAAAAGCATCTTTGTCAGGACCACAGGCGGAAATTGTGACATATCAGAGTCAACGAGATGTGTTTTTCTTAAGGACTTAGTCGTGTGATGAGATCAGGACAAGGAAGAGCCAGACTGATGTGATTAAAATAAATGCGTTTAAGAGATTTTATCAAGGAGCAAAGACATTCATTATTCCCGTGTTAGGCTATCTGGTTCATATTCATTCAAGGAATAAAGTTTTTTTATCTGTGAAGTTATCAATTGCTGTACTGTACATACTAGTTAGTGCCTATAGTATTGTATTGTGTTTGTAATTTCTTTCCTTGACTTCTCTTAAACTGTTTGTGTGCCTAGAAAGATACCATTGAATTGCCATCGTTAATATTAACTGAATAAACTGCAAACTTCCTACTAAAAACCTCGTGTTGATAAAACATATGATCAATTACAAGACAACCTTGTAATCCTTTTATTTTTGTTAGACTGGCGGTGTTGGGGTAACATCCACTATATTTAATATATCATTATAAATCATTTCTTCAATATTGATTTTAACTCCAGTATTGGAAAATCGGGGTCATAATTCACTGAGGGGTTTATCTACACAAGCGGAAAGGAGGTCTGTAACCCTGTGGGGCTCCCAGAGTTTAATCCAACAGTACTTGTGAACTAAGTCTTCTCCTGGGCGATAGTTTGTGTACATTATGTGGACAGAAAGTGTTTGTGCCCGTACACAGATAATTATGACCAGCTGAGCATACCAGTACTATGCAACTCTAGTATACACTATAAGTTGTTGTCTGCGGTGAAGAGGTTTAGAAAACAAACATACACAAACGCACAGTACAGTACATGTCTTCCCACTAACTACCTCCCACAGCTCGCTGGCCAGAGTCACACACACTCCTCCCTCCGAGGTCCCAACGATTACTGGATCAGGTCAGGTGAGACACACTTTGACATCTAACACTGAAATGAATCCAATTTCTCTTTTACTGAACCCTTCATGGTGAAATCTTGGCTTAGGGCTTGACACCTGAGTTCAAGGTTCTAGTCCAGAAGTGTTGCAGCATTAACCGTACTTGAACACAGTTAATACAAGTATCTATACATCATTTATTTCCTCGATATATTTCAATACATATAACGTTTGTCTTTATTATATCCACATATTCATTCATAATTTCTGAGAGAATATTTTCTTTATTTCTCCAATCTTTCTCCCTCTATTTTTATTCTGGCACTTCTATATCCGTGTACCATCAATCTTTATTCCTCTCTCTGTTAGTGACATCAAGTTCTCTGAGCTGCTGCACAAACTCGGGGTCGAGGCCAACTTTAATACATTTTTTCCCTCTTGTATGTAGTGCAGTAGGTCGGTTAATTAAACTTGCACCGTGATCGACTGTGGGTTTTTTTTTTATCAATTTACGGTGGCAGGATAATATTGACGGTCAGAATCCCCGGTTCCCACTGAACACTCCAATATAACCCTGGTAATTCTATCTCACTGGTGTGGTGGCTTATGTGAGGGTCGGTGCTAGCTTAACATGTCTGGCCAGTGTGGTGGCTTATGTGAAAAGTCGTGCTTGGCTTAGTGTGGTGGCTTATGTGAGAAGTCGTGCTTGGCTTAGTGTGGTGGCTTATGTGAGAGGTCGTGCTTGGCTTAGTGTGTCTGTCTGTTGTGTAGTGGCTTATTTGAGGGGTTGTGGCTGGCTTAGCGTGTCTGGTTATAGTGTGGTACTTTTCCAAAATTCTGATTATTTATTTTATTTATTTTTAAATTGGCCAACTATATGTAGAATTTTATGCCGATTTCAAATATGTTGTTTTTTCCTGAAATGGACGGCTCAAAAGATACACGCATAATTACGTAGTTCAATTGCACGCATTTATATTGTACTATCTCAATATAAATAATACGCTAATAGTCGCGCTGTAAATAATAAAAATCTTGAAGTATTTCTGCTATAACGCGAATGTGGTTTATATTGCTGGGATCCTTAGTAACAACATAATGTATATATATATATATATATATATATATATATATATACCAGTTGATCACCTCCTTCGCGCCAGCGCTACGGAGGTCTTTGGAGGGGGGGTGTTACGAACCCCTCCACCCCGCACTACGAAGCACGCCATCTATTGTCCTGATCTACCTACCCAGCACCACGAGCAACGCCATCTAGGGACGAGACACGAGTATGACTCGTCTTAGTTACCACTCCGAGGTTTCCCTTCTCCATATCCTGGGTTGCGTCACCTCAAAGTCTTCTTTTTGTCAGTCTACCTGAGGAGAAGCACTTGGCTCTGGGAAGTGACCACAGATCATTTATCCTCTAAACCTACGTGCAGTGACTACCTACCGTCTTTACAATACTCAGCCTTACTCGTCAGCCATCTCATTCTCACTTAAGTACATGTATCTTGTATTGCCTCCCCCACGTCCACTTGCTTCAAATTATTGTATGCTGTATAAATATGTATATACTGTTAATGTTTAGGTTAAGTATGGTTAAGGGTAAATTATAGAAAGCTGATTATTTTGTTAAGGAATTCATGGTACTTTATTATACACAACAAAAACTCGCATCTTTTGTCTACCCTTTTATAGTCCGATTGTCTTTGTTTTGTTTTTTTGTTGCCTGTTGGGATCTGGGTAGTCTTTTAACTATATTCTAAATCCCCAACTCGTAACAATATATATATATATATATATATATATATATATATATATATATATATATATATATATATATATATATATATATATATATATATATATATATATTTGTTTAAATAAATTGTGTAGTTGGGGCCATTAACTAACCTAACCTAACCTAACCACACAAACGCGGGGGCTTGTTTACTGGGCACCCTCCCCCACCCACCCCCTCGCATCGTGTGGAAGGTCAAGCGAAAAAGCATTACAACGCTCAACGGGGAAGCATGCCGCGTTCATGCTTATCTTCAAGACTGACTTAGCGTGTCTGGCTGTGGTGTTGTGGATCGTGTAAAGGTGACTTAGCTTTTCAGGCTGATCTACACCTCTTGAGAATTCTTGTGCTCCTCTTTTGTTGTATTGTACATATAAATAAATCATCTTAGAACGTCCCTGATTAAATTAACATCGATGCAATATTTTTAGTCTTATGTAGCTAAAGACACAACTATCGGTGTATAAGCCAATAATCGATGCGGCTCTCTTGAAGGTGGACCTGCAGCCTTGGGAGGGCTATAAATAATGTGTGAGTTAATCTCCATCAACAACAAAAATATGTTGTCTTAAACCTACAGATTCTATAAGTGAATTGTCAGGGATCGTAAGAATACTTTTCGTAGAGCCTAAGTATTTCATTTATATTTGTTTGGTTAAGATAGTTACAAAAAAGGTGGAATATTATTATCGGTATTTATTATCTACAGATGGCACACGACTAAGCGTATAGACATGACATAAAACTGCTGTAGTTTATCTTGGTTAGGTGACTCGAGGGCACCATATTGGCTCCATGCATGTGTAGTTGATGTTGGTAAACAATGCTACGTGAAAGCTGTCTCATCCTCCCTTTCCGCGTTTAGAAACAAAATGATCGGATGTTATTGATGGGGAATGTGTTAGTCCACTGCAGGAGGAGTGAAAAATATACAGATTCCTTAGAGCACCAACTGAGGGTAATACGAGTCAATTGAAAGCATCGTTTTCTTCCCTTGAGAACTTAGTTGTAACTTTACTTTTAATAGCTGCTGTCTAGTATATGAAACGACTAGTACATGGTTTAAAGACTCTATTTGTTGAAACACTTAAAGGCTTTTCGTGATAACAACAGCTTCCCCGAGGTGTGTTGTGTCTAGTAAGGTATAACTAGTCATATGAAAATACTTCTCTAAATTCTAACATACGACTCCTGGATATTAATATTTTATAGATCCCATTTTTGTATAGTCTTGATACATCGTCAACAACACTGACTTGTTTCACTGTGATTGTTGTATAATTGTTAACATTTTTATCGTCAGTTTAACAGCTCTAGTTTTGCCCGTCTCTCGACCTCCTCTCTGTAACACTAAAATTTCTATCTTTTCTTCCATTATCTCCCAAATTTGCCAATCCAGCTTTAAACTTTCTCATTTCTACTTTTCTCTGCTACATTTCCCTCTGCCTTTCACGATGTAGTTTCTGTTGGTGTAATATATTTGTTGAGTGTAATAGCCCCGAACCCCTCAGCACAACACTGGCAAATGGCAGCACAAGTGTAACAACTACCATTATATCTTTTAAACTATTCTTGTAATAGTTGGGTAGTGGCTCTTAGTTTGTGAAATGGTCTCTTTCTCGGATAGAGTATATGGGGATATATTTTTTATTTTATGTAATCAACAGTTATTTCCATATGGCAGGGCTGAGCACGAATGGCTTTAAAATATTAGGCGTAGTTAAGTCTTTCAGCTACAATAAAATGATAAAGCTTAAAAACATCATATTTTGTTTTTGTTTCCAGTTTGAGAATTTGTCTTGTAACGAGTTGGACAAAGAGCGTGGAGACGTATACATAAATGCACAAGGACAATATCCACATGGTGTGTACTGTGGCCGTAGTGTAGTATTGTGCTCGTTGCCAAAGTTACACCAGGCTAAAGTTTAACAATAGTACATGTGGTGTTTGGTTAAAATTCTTTCTTTTTGTTTTTCAATGACGTATTTCCTGTAGTATAAATTAAAGTTTAACATTACCACTCAGTGTAAATACTCACAGATGCATTATTTTTCATGATAAAATATAAAATAGTGTATTTGTTAAGAATTACCTTTTAAGAGTGGGCTGAAACCACTAACTCCACTCCCAGAGACAGAGATCCGCTCCATACACCATCTATGACAACGAATGAGCAGACTGACCTGTAAAGTCAGACATAAACCTTGAGCTGATCTCCTGAACCACCGGAATTTCGGGGTCCTGTCTTTCTCGGTGTAAAAATCAATACATCTCGTGTGACAAAGCCAGTACCCTATTTTAACAAATAAATTCATATCTATGCGCTTTCTGTATATGGCCGACTTCCCCCTAGCCAAATAAAATGGAGGACTTTGCTCTAGAGGGGATACAAAACATTCCACAACTTTTCACTTTTCGTAAATAAATTACTTCTTCTGCAGAGTCGTACGGGACCACTTTCACCTGCAATACTCTTCTGAACGTCATTAATAAAACAAATTTAATCAGTTTCGTAAGTGTTTAAATATTTTCCGTTTACAGTTAGTGATATATTATTCGTCTGAGACAAAAACATGTATTTTCCTCCCCAATTTGACTGACACGATGAAGACGATATTATAACTTAACACGACATCTTGAACAATATGTTTCCTATAGTGTGTATGTGTGTGTGTGTGAGATGCATGAAATTAGTTAATACATTATGGCCAAACTGTCTTTCCTCTCTGGTATTCCTTCCCTCACTACACTCACGCTGCTCCTCCATAACCCGGTAGTTACTGTTGTCTTGAAGGGAAACACTGTATAATTAAGATAAATATTACATCAATTAAACATTATACAGTTTCCTATAATGTAATTAGTAAGTTTAAAATATGAGAAGAATTAATGACAATATAAGTTTAAAAAAAAAATATTATGGTAGGCCAAATAACATTATAACAGCCACTCATCATAAAGTCACAGTCCGTAAACCTTGAATAATAACCTCATTATTTTTGCTCTGATTTACAGTCTTGTATATGATGTACTGACGAGTATTATAATGTGTACAGTCATTAATATCATGGCTTGAATAGAATAACTCTCGAACTATAAATTAAGTATATAACTCTCAGAGAAAAAAACTTGTGACAAAAAACTATGAAGGAGTGTTAGTGTGGCTGTAAATCACAATTAGTTTTCCCTGCACTACCGGGTAACAGTCGAAGTAGCTCTACCTGACGTGCTTAACACAATTATAGGAACAAGAACAAAAGCCAGAGTGATATAGAGATAAAGGAAGTGGGTGAGAGGGAGAGGATGAAAAGAACAGTTAATAAGGAAAGAGAGAGAGAGAGAGAGAGAGAGAGAGAGAGAGAAACCCCTATTACCGACTGGCATGTTTACGAGTGTGGTTATAAAGTCATTACCAACATGATATAGAAGAAGATCGATTTCAGAATCTAGGGAGAGAGGTCAGAAGGCACACTTTTTAAGTATCATGTATCTGTGAAGTTATGCCAGTGTCACTTTATGTTAGTAATGAATTTTATAGCTTTAACATATCATTGATAATTAATGATTTACAAATAAAGAAAATTTTTCCACCTTTTGTATTTATTTACAATATTAAATGTATCCATTGGAGCACGATATTCACAAATTAATAATTGGTTAATTTTATTTTTGTCACGCAAATAATAAATTCCTCGATTGTTATAATTATGTTGTGATTAAACGGCTACAGATGTTTGCGATTTTGGTGGGGGTGGAGGCAGGTCGACGTTGTCTTATGGACAATTTCCAGCGATTCTTTAACGCAAAATCATCATGATGGTAATACTAAGAGATTCTTTTTGTCTTGAGGAGGTTTAGGATCAGTTCTATAAAAAAAATCTTAGCGACATTAAGGCATTTGTCTACAAACGATCTTGGGTACTTTAAGTTCAATCCAATATTATAGATACCTGTATATTCAAATTCCACGTCAATGAATGTTTTTACGTGCTCTACGAATATGCAGTCCAGAATTCATAGATGAGGTATTTGAATATATCTATAATATTGGACTGAACTTAAAGTACCCTTGACCTTTTACTGTATATTACAGTGGCCTTGTTATTAACTACTCATCCGGTCTGTACTCTCCCCTGAAGATATGCATTACA
Organism: Homarus americanus; assembly: GCF_018991925.1. Lineage (NCBI taxonomy): Eukaryota > Metazoa > Arthropoda > Malacostraca > Decapoda > Nephropidae > Homarus > Homarus americanus. The sequence continues at coordinate 14,768 of NW_024755550.1, forward strand.
CGAAAGCGCTTGGGAACTTCGTGTTGTCTTTTTTCCGTGTGGTTATCAGCAGATATTTGGATCATGTGCACTTAAAGTGATACGAATATATTTTCATATATATGCATGTTTGCCCCTGTGTGTGTGTGTGTGTGTGTGTGCACTGCATCGTCGTAGTGTCTTACTTATATGATAATATAATATTCTATATTGATTAGATAGCATAATTTTAAATCGTTAATTAATAATATTGGGATATAAACATACTCAAGTAAGCTGGTAGTATATTGATGTGATTGTGACTTAATACAAACTTCTATTATTCTAAGTATCTTCGTTCATTGAGTCTTGATCCATAGTAACATAGACAGTGTTTTCCTATATAGTTTGCCTATCATTTACCTGTGGGTGTAGAAGTTTTATTTCATCTCCAGTTTTTTCGTCTGTTTCTACCCAATATTTTCCCCTCAGCTCAACTCTTTGACTTCCCATGTAGAAAAAGTTTTAATGTATACAAAAAAGTATGCTTTTTCAAAGAGTGTGTTAAGGGATTTTTACGGTTAAGTTAGGAACGCTCAGCGCACGTTGATTATAGTTCGCCAAGTCGTTTGGAGTTGCAGCTGCAGCGCTTCACCACACTTACCCAGTTTTTCTTGGTCGTATAAAAGGGAATTGTGAGAGGGGAATCCAGAGTGTATATTTTCTCTCTTTGTATGAACATTTTAGTCTGTTTACATTTCTATTTTCAGGACATGTATTTGTGTGTGTGCGGGTGTGTGTGGGGGGGGTGTATGTGTGTGCGGGGGTGTGCGGGTGTGTGTGGGGGTGTGTGTGTGTGTGTGGGTGGGTGTATGTGTGAGTGGGTGGGTGTATAATATGTAACAAAGTTTATAGTTCAACAAGTATTGATGTCTTGGAAGATATTAGAAGTAACAATCATTCCTTGATAAGAGCCGAGTCTGCAGACCATCACAGGCGTGAAGAGATGAAGCACAACTTGAATAATTACATTAAAGCCTTGAGAAGCTTCGGTGCACCAGGAGTTAACTGACATATGCTTAAGTTTACTAGATTCCTGGTAATTACAGCCGGTGTGTTGAACAGGGTTGTCAACAGGCACAATGATCTTGGTTTGGGAAAACTAAAAACCTTGAGATTAGGGAAGAGGACGCCACAGTGGGGTAACAGACAGACACGCACAGCGGCAGCCTCAGCTACAAAGGAGCAGAGGAATTACAAATTTAAAATATAATTTAAAGGATGACATATGTGTCCCAGGCCGTTATGGGTGCAAGGAGAACAGGTGACAGGCGGTGGTATATAAGGCAGTCTGGCATGTGGCAAGATGACGGGGTAAACCTCAGGAGCCGCAGTGTTCTCAGACATTCAGCCAAGCACTGGAGGGATTTCCTGGAGCAACCATCGACTCACAGCCAAACGTCCTGTGAAGGAATTATAGTGTGTATGTATATATATATATATATATATATATATATATATATATATATATATATATATATATATATATATATATATATATATATATATATATATATATATATATATCTTGATAAAATCACACGAGAAAGGGAAACAACGGAGCACCTTAGCTTTCGTCTTTATTCAAGACATCTTCAGAGGCAACTGGATTACATAGACAGAGAGAAGCTTAAATATACAGGGTGACCTTAAAAACATGAGGTCAGGTCATAATGATGTCATCCACTAATCCCCACACCAACACACACGTAGAGGAGCTTAAGAGAAGGGGGGGTGACGTGACTAGTCAGGTCAGGTCAAAATTAAGGGACCCACTAAGTAACTATCATAGAGGTAGAATTCTAGATCAAAGGTTTTCAAAGCATTTTTAACCTTGGGCCACTGACAAATAAATTTATGTAACATATTTTCAGTTTTGAACTGACCATCACTTAGGTTTATTGATTTTAATTCCTTAATCAAACTAGCTTCAACCAGAAGTCTTTCTGTGACACAAGATGATTTAAATACTTCTAAGCTTTTTTCCCAAGCAATGGGATGATTATTATTCCTAACATGAACGAACAAGGCACTGCTTTCAGATGCTGTTCTGATATTGTACTTATGTTGTTTGATTCTGAGCTGCAGTGTTTTTCCTTTCTGTCCTACATAATTACAATTACATTTGGTACATGGAATACAATAAACACTTCCATTTACATTCAAACTTGGGTTATTTCTTATTAACATATTGGTAATGGTTGAGTCATACTTGAAAACAACATTAATATTTAGTAGCTTGAGGGACCGAACTAACGGGACAAATTCATTACGACAGGGCAGAGTCAAAATATTCTTAAGTGTAGGAACTTGTCTGGTTTGAGAGGAATGAAAGGATTTTTTAGCCCTTTTAAAACAACGATCAACAAACACAGAAGGGTACCCGAGTTTCTGTGCAATGGAATGAATGTGTTTAAATACATCGTCAATAAATTCAGAGTCACAAATACGCAGACATCTTAAGAACATAGCAGAAAAAACTGACATTTTGGTAGACTCCAGGTGATTCGATAAAAAGTGAATGAAACTGTCTACCTGTGTGGGCCTTCTGTATACCTTAAATTTGTAGTTTTGGCCATTTCTCATGATAAGCATATCAAGGAATGGAAGGGATCCATTTATTTCTCTTTCAATTTTGAATGTGATACTACGGACAATAT
>NW_024755551.1:0-2248 GCF_018991925.1 Homarus americanus
GGTAATTCTCCTGACATCTCCGCCGCAGCCCAGCTTTACGCCCTGTTGGATTCCCCAGGAGGACATTCCTGTGGATATCAGGTCTTCCAGCGGGTCAAGCAGGCCTCTTGTCCACCTGTCCTCTGCCTGTTATGACCCAGCCCTACCTCCGTCCTCCAGACTGACGCCTTCAGACTCTACGGCGTTGGTTACGCCCTTTTGTGGATATGGTGGTGGACAACTCTGCTGTTCAGTGTGGATCCAGTTTCTTACGGACGCGAGACCCATTTGCCGGTTATGCTGGAGATGTTGGCTGTTGTTGGGGCGATAGTTATGCCGCTTCTACCTATAGGATTTGTGAGCACGCTTTCACGGATCATCGCCTCTTGCACCTATTTAATCACTACTCTTTGATGGAGAAATTTCGCCTTCAACGTCTGAAAGAGAAGTTCTTTATCTTCACGGCTGTGTGGCGTTGGTGCTGTTGTGCATCCCGGATGCTTGTTGGTCCCTGTCAGTCGCCCCATCCCAGAGGACGAGATGTTGTGTTTACAGCTGCTGCATCCTCGTCAGTGGTTTCATTGAAGGCCGCTCACATCAGAAGAGCCTACAGCACCGATGCAGACAAGACTTTTGAAGATCTCCGGATCGGAGTCCGGCCGACCTTCCTATATCCGGGTTGTCGACTGTGTGTCTGATTTCTATTGACCGATATGACTTTCATGAATTGCTACTCCCGTGATTGAAGATACGTGAGGACCTCTATTGTGATGGAGACCTCGTCTTGTATGGTCCACGAGTAGTTATTCTGCTGCCCCACGCCGCCAGTATCTTGGCCCGCACGACAGCCATGGGGGGCCTGCTTGCTTGGCTAAGCAGACTGTATTTTGGCCCGAATCGACGCGACATTGTGGCGTCCGTGTCTGTGAGCCGTGCCAGATTCTGCAACCTAGCCAGCAATAGGAACCTTTAATGTTGACGATAACCTTCGTTCCTTCGAGTCTGTGTCGGCTGATTTCTTTGCAGTTGCAGGAAGTCCTTCCTCGTCATTGCTGACCGATTGTCTGATGGCCTGTTGTCGTCCCCAGTGGTAGTGATACAACGCCAATAAGCGCTACCATCCGAATTTCAGCATTACTTCAGAGAAGCTGGTGTTCCCTCCTACCAGGACTGATGAGGAATCCCCAGTTCACCAGCCACGAGTTCCGGGACTTCACATATGGACCGTTGGGGGAGTCCGTTACGGCCGCGACTCTCGCCCCCACCTACCCCCAGGCGAATGGACACGCGCTGAAGCCGCAAATAAGATCAGCAAACACCCATCCTTACAGTCATCCTCAGGAAATATCGACTGCGAGGACTTCGATCGAGGTTTGTTAGGAATTACGAACACCCTCGAACTTCACCGGACGCTCCCAGCCCAGGTTCTATACGGACATCATCTTAGGTCTTTTGTTCTGGGTCATCCGAAGTCTTTTTCTCAAGAATGGCAGCCAAGATTGAGGAATGTGACTGTTGCAGCAGAACGAGCCAGATGTTGGTTCAGTATGACTGTCGTGCCCGCCCCTTCTCAGGTTGAGTCGGCCAGAGCAGATTCAAGATCCGGCATCTCACCGCTGGGACAAGGTTGGGGCTGTCATGGGTACTGCCGTCCAGTGACACCACCAAGCGCGTCTTCTTCCTATTGGTAGAGTATGGTGGAGGAACCGTCGTTTCCTGGACCCAGAGCGCCGTCAGCGTTGACCCTTCAGTTGAGTCCCCAATGTTGATATGTCTTTTAAGTAACCATCCTCACCTTGTGTTTCTGCCCCAGTACCGTGAGGTCCTGAAAGCACTCAGAAACAGGAAGGTCCGCCAAGATGAAAACTATGAGCGATATAGGGGGAGGGAGGTGTGCAGTGATATGACACAAAGTAAGTACCTTCAGCTGTGTATTAATATATTATTTATATGTTCCATTTAATAGTGTATAGTAAAGTATTACAGAACATGGCTAATTCTATGTAATATTCCATTATTGTGCACCATATTATGTATATAAATTATCATATTTACATTGTATGTATTCAGATTGTGAATGCTGGCATCTGTACATCCCAGTGGCAGTTGCATAGATAGATGAGAGAGTGAAGACAGCCAGTCTTTGTGGTGTGGATGCGGCTTCTGGTCCTTCTATATCTCACGTACGAATAGAACCTACTTTTAAGAGAACAAGTCTTTATTGTATACCCTCAGTAGTATAGAACATATTGTGGGTATTCAAAACAAA
>NW_024755552.1:0-5000 GCF_018991925.1 Homarus americanus
TCACGAGATGCTGAATTGCCATACGACATTGAATTGAGGGGAGAAATGTTTTCTTCGCTGGACAGAGTGATCCAAGAAATAACTTTGAGATTTCAACAGCTTCATGAACTTGCTGAGAAATATGCCTTCCTTACCCCATTGAATCTTTTGGATGATAAATATGAGTGTAAAATAGATCACGATCACGACGACATTGATAAAGAGGAGTTCCTCGTTGAGAGAAAAAGACTTCAGCATTTTGTTGCTGTTGCTGCTATAACTATTAAAGACAGAATACAGACGTGGAAAGAAGGCCCCCTTAAACTTTTGCAGTTTATTCAAAAGTATAACCTTGGGAACTCGGTTCCAAATATAGTAATAATGCTGAAGATTTTCCTCACAATTGCTGTTAGTGTTGCTACCTGTGAGAGGAGTTTTTCGAAACTAAAACTGATCAAGAATTACTTAAGATCTACTATGAGCACCTTGCGCTTGAGAAATCTTGCCATACTGTCTATAGAGCGATAATTGACAGATGAAATAGTTTTTGACAATGTCATTGAAGAATTTGCCAACGGAAAAACAAGAAAAGTCGAAGTTGAAGACAGGTGTATATAGAATAGGTAGTAGGTAGTAGGCAGCTACCAAACAGGGAGGTACTACCGCCTGGGAAGATATTGGAAGCATAATGTGTTGTGTAATGGTAGACCCTGCTGCTATATGGCATTGCAAAAATTTTGACCAAGTCCCAGGTTGCTGATCTGACTTTCTGCCTCACTTACACACAATTGCGGGGTCTCAATTGTTTCTCCTGCTATTAACAACACAACATACGTATATCGTTTCTCACTAATGATCTTTTTTTTTTAATTTCTTTATGGTTCCTTATTATCATTATTATTATTATTATTATTATTATTATTATTATTATTATTATTATTATTATTATTATTATTATTATTATTATTATTGTTATTGTTATTATTATTTATTATTATTATTATTGCAGTGTTTTCAGTATTATTATTATTATTATTATTATTATTATTATTATTATTGTTACGTATTACGTTTTCGCCCCCCGGGCCCTGATGTGGGTCGGTGACCTGTGTTCGGGTGGGCTGATACCCATTAAAAAAAACAAAAAACAAAAACAAAAAGAGATAGACAAATAACTAAATAAAGACAGTAAAGTAAAAATTGATTCATTAAATATTTTCAGATCAAATTCCTGTTTACTTCCAGTCCCACGTCCAGCAATCCAGGTGTGTCCTTGAGACAGACACATCAGGTCACGAATCGTCTTCTCTCTGTCTTTCCCGTTGTTGTTTTCTCCCGTTCTGCTGAGGCGCCAGAAATGTCAGGTTGTCATTTACTATTAACTACCAGGAGATGATGTGTCACAATTGTCCTTGTCTTCTGATGTAAGTTTTCTTCTCTCTCTTATGAAGTTTAAGGTTTTGATCTTAAATTTTGTGTATTTTTTGTACTGTTTCGTAAGGTTTTGTGTTAATTTGTTTTATTTTTTCTCTCGATTTTCCAGTTTTTGTCAGCAGGATAGATGATATGTTTATCTTCCTCTGTTTCATCTTACTCTATGGGAAGAATAATTTTGGCCTGATTTCAAGTCTGTCTGTCTGTGTACCTTAAATTCCTTGGCGTGGAGTTTTAGTGTCTCTGTTATGCGTTCACTCCTGCTTCTTATAGTTTTAGTAACTTTTATAATTTGAGTTTCTTAGCATTCATAGTTTAGTCTTTAATGTTGTTTATATACAATTGGTAGCAGCTACATATTTTTTTCTAATCTATTTTGTGACTCAAATTAAAATTTTTATTATCATTATTATTTGATTTTAATATATTCAATATTTGATTTTAATATATTCAATATTTTTTAACGTAATACGCCATATTTCTTCTCAGTATTCTTGATAGCATCCTAGTCTTGTGGTCTATGTATCTATCTATCTATCTATCTATCTATGTATCTATCTATCTATCTCTATCTATCTATCTATATCTATCTATCTATCTATCTATCTATCTATCTATCTATCTATCTATCTATCTATCTATCTATCTATCTATCTATCTGTCTGTCTGTCTGTCTGCATCCTTAGATTTAATTTCAATATCATAAATGTTACATGGTAATAGATAACCTTGCATGACAATAAACGTGACTTTATATATGTTAAAAGCGGGATAGACTGAGGTACCTGGGTAAATAATGTGTTTATAATGGTAGTATCTCGTGCACCACCCTCCTCCTAGTAGAATAGTCTCCAATATATCAAGTTCATTACGAGGGACTCACTGAATGGATGAAAAATAACTTAAATAACCAATAAAATTACGTTTTTCATCATCATCATCGTGACGTGAGGGAAATAAAAATTTAAATTATTCCCAAATAATTATTCTAGGAAAAATCATAGGTCTTTATTTTTTAGGAGTGATTATTTGGTAATTTTAGCCTCAGAGAATATAAGTAAAATGTCAGAAAGTTTTGTCATTGTTGTATAGTCTCTAACGTTAACCAAGGAAATGATGTAGCCGATGGAGTGCCCTTAAATTCAGGCTTGTCTGCTGTAAAATGAAGAAAATTGAATGGTTATACTTTACAGGGTATTCTTTTGTATTTATTTATTTTTATTTTTATTTTTTTATTATTATTATTATTTTTTTTTTAGTGATGGCAGAATTGTAGCTCATAAATTTTGGGTAAACAATGTAGGAAGAGAGGAGTAAGGGGAGAGGAGGTGAAAATACTAAATATATGCTGAATAACTTGACATCCTCCATCATTATATAAAAACGACCCAAAATCCTGGACACACATCTCTTATAATGCTTTAGTGTGCATTTTGTCAGGGGGGTTATGTTAGGTTAGATTAAGTTAGGTTAGATTTGATGAGGTTAGGTTAAGTTAGTTTAGTTTTTTTTGTCTGCAGGGATTATAACAACACACTTCAACATAGGAACTGTATATCATGACTGTACTGTAGCGAAGACATAACAACACCGGGAAGAAAATGTGAAAACTGTGTTATGTAGGATTACACTACTCTGATATGAAACTAAGGAAGGTATGGATCACTTAAGAGCTTTAGAGATGAAGGAAGGAAGGAGAAGATTAATTACGTGGACAGGATGATAAACGAAGCTCTCCTGACGAGGGTTGCAGAGAGAGACAGAACCTATTAAGTGTGATAACAGGAGAAATACTAACTGGATTGGTCGTGTGTTGACAGACGAGGGGCATTTATGGAATGTCAGGGAGAGAAGCGATCGAAGATTGGGTTATCGAATTAACTGGAGAATTAATGGATATACGTAGCGTGGAATAAGGAGATAAAGGACAAGGAAAAGTTGGAAGATTGGATACCGATGAGAAGATGACTGAAAAAAATAAAACCTGGGACGAACACCTTGTCGAAAATCAAGTTTTATCTAAGTATTTCAATGGATTTAGAAGCGTGACAAAACTACATTGGTGCCTTTAAGAATTCGGAATTATATTGTACAATTCAAAATTCAGGTTTATTTATTTAACTATATTGTACAGTTCCAAATTCAGGTTTATTTATTCATTTATTATTTGTTACAGTCGATCAGTGAAGAAGATGGCCGGCCTTACTGCGCATTTTATGTTGCCTCGTATATTTTGTTTTAACTTATTTCATCTCATGTGAAGTTAATCCTAAAGAGTTCGTTCATCGAGGTATATTTTCAATGTTATGTTATTGAATTGATTGTATACAATTTACTATGAACTTATGAAAAACTTTATGTACCCGGTTGAGGTATGAGAAAGAGTTATATCTGTACTCAGGTAACACATGTGCACCGCCATTGCTCAGGTAACACATGTGCACCGTTATGATCATGCATACACACACCTGATCATCTAAAATCGCAACCAGGAAATTTTAACAGACAATTGCATACATTTCTACAACAGATACAGTAATGCCAACAGACAGGTACGCACAGAAGGAACTTGAAGTACAGCGTAATATTACAGAACCAATTAAAAAAAATATGTTAGGTAAATTTTGTTCCACATGACAAGGAAAATGCGAGACTTTAATCCCTTGTTGACGACCATCTTTCCTCGAGGCTGCCTGCTGTCCCCGACCACACAGGGAGAGACAGACCGATAGATAAATATAAAGCCACACTGACAGACCGTAGACAGAATGCAGATAGACAGACTGACAGAAAACGGAAAAAATATCTGACACACACAAACTAGGGAGGGAAGGGGAGGGGATGGAAAGAGAGAGGAGAGGGGGGGAGGGAGAGAGGGGAGGAGAGAAGAGAAAGGAGAAGAAAAGGAAGAAGGGGGGACTCAGTTCGACATTGGCCGTGAACCATCTGTTGTGTCCGTTGGTCCGTTGTCTACCGTTACTGGCTTCTCCCCTCCCCCCCCCCATCATCCTAACCCCACCACCTCCTCCCTCTCTCCATTGTTCCTTCTCCTGTTGCTCACCCCTCCCTCTCAACCCCTCCCTCTCAACCCCTCCCTCTCAACCCCTCCCTCACAATCCCTTCCTCACAACCCCTTCCTCACAACCCCTTCCTCACAACCCCTTCCTCATCTCTCCCTCACCCCTCCCTCTTAACCCCTTCCTCACAACCCCTTCCTCACCCCTCCCTCACAACCCCTCCCTCTTAACCCCTTCCTCACAACCCCTTCCTCACCCCTCCCTCACAACCCTCCTCTAATCCCTTCCTCACTCCTCCCAACCCCTTCCTCCACCCCCTCCCTCATAACCTCCACACCCTTCCATCCCTCCTCACAACCCCTTCCTCACCTCCCTCACAACCCCTTCCTCACCTCACAATCCCTTCTCACCCCTCCTCACAACCCCTTCCTCATAACCCTCCCTCAAACCCCACCCTCCTTCAACCCCTTCACCCTCCCTTACAACCCTTTCTCAATTCTCCCTCACAACCCCTTCCTCACCCTCCCTTACAACCCCTTTCCTCACCTCCCCATAACCCCTTCCTCACCC
>NW_024755552.1:7500-15230 GCF_018991925.1 Homarus americanus
CTCCATCTTATCACGCACGAGAGTTTAGTTTTTAATTATCCACTAAATTTTTTTTTTGTTATTATTCATATCTGTATTTTTCGATTATTAAATTAGGTGTTAAATAGATAACATTGTTTTTACCGGTGTCAGAGGCAAAGGTGTTATCAGGAGTATATGTATAGGTAATTAAGGAGAGAGAGAGAGAGAGAGAGGAATTAAAAGTTCGACCTGTAGTGGTGGTGGTGGTGGTGGAAGGCGTAGTAGACGGATGATCTTACCTGTGCCTGAGAGCGGTAGCCTCCCACCTTCTTCACCCACCTCATCCATCACCTCCGGCACTGATCCACGACCCTTAAGGGAGGCTAGGAGACCAAGCATCCACCTCTGAGATATATGAAGGAGGAGTGAGGGGGGTTGAGGGGTGAGACTGATGAACTGAGAGGTGAGGAGGGAGGTGAGGGGTGATGATATAGGGCACAAAAGGACAGTAGAGTTAAGGAAAAGTGGTTAATACTCTCAAAGACAAGATCACAGAGACGACACACATTGAACCTTGGAAACAACGAGAGTACAGTATAGTTATTCAGGTTTCGATATTTACGTTTCCTTTTAACTCTCTCTGAGCCATCACCCGCGGGCCGAATATGACGTGTTAGACTGTAGTGATGATACAAGAGGTTCACTTCAGTTACAGTACAAAGGAGGTCAAAATAGGATGGTAATTACAGGAAAACTCTTCACAAAAACCTGTAGTGTCTAAGCCCAAACCACCACGACGATCACGTGCAGAAAATCTTGTTACTGATATACTGTATAATCTGCCCTTACGGTGCCTCCTGACGTGTTACCTAAGTGTTGTTACGTCAATATCGTCTCGATGTTAACACCTGATCTCTCACCTAAACACACACCGTAAGTTATACACCCAGCTCTACCGCCTCCAGGAGTGATTACACAATAAGACTGTCCATTATATCCTCAGCTGCCTCTCTCTATCTGGGCGCCGCCTGTCAGCCCGCCACGCCGTCCTCCCTCCTGTCTCGAAGAACCAGCTAAATAAATTCCTCAAAACCGGTCGTCTTGTCCAGCAGGTTGGGTGAGGTGGGTGGCCAGAACAGCCAAGTCTTACAAAATAACGGAGTAATAGTACCACCTCAGTTTATTTACAGTAGCTCGTAGCGTGAAGGAGCTGGGGTGAAGCTCTTTATTTCGAATTCAAATAGTAAGCAAGAATCCTTATGTGTTGTAAAGTACCAGCCTCTAAATAAAAGCTATTTGATGTGTTGATAAACTATGACTCAGCAACACGCTCTTGTCTTCATCAGTTGATACTTTTTGATCTTCATAAAAGACTTTGATTTATTAATACGAAAAGCAAATCCTGTACAGCTGCTGGTTGCGACAAAATATGTGTACACGACTGAAAAGGCAAGAGTGAGAATCGAAGATACAGGAAGTCACATAGACTGTCAGACGGACGAACTGTGAATAATGTAACACAACACACAGCTAACGAGGAAACATTAAACACAAGATTAAAGACGAAGTTACGATAAAATTGTCCCTAGTGGCTGTGACGCGAACTAAGAGGTACTCGCCAGACCTCCAACAGAGAAACAATTGGATAAACGGAACGATCCAGTCTGTTAATACCGCGTCAGTGTGAGTAATAGCTGCAGGGAGGTGACGGGCAAACAGTCCCCTGGTGATCTTACGGCGTGTGTGCCTGTGGGAGGAGGTGGCGGGGGGACGGGAGAACAAAGAGAAGATAAAGTTGGAGGAACAACCAATGGATTCAAGACTTACCCTCACCTGACCCACTACTGACGAGAAAAAAAAATGAAAACATTGAAACAGATGAACAGTAAAGACGGAGTAAACACTTGAAAAAAAAAGAGGGATGTGAATAAACATTAAGGTGAGTACACAGCTGTTGCCTCGTACTCTACCTGGACTCTGAATGAATGAGACGACCCAGGAGGCGTGACCGTGACCTCATACGTGTTGCTCGGTCCTCACGCAACACAGTTAAAGTAAAGAGTAATGACAAAGGCTCCAGTCCGGTGTGGCAAGGCTGTCGTATAGTCATTGAAGGTGTGGGTGTGTCCTGCTGGGTGAGGCGCTACAAAGTCCCTAAATGCGAAAGCGAAATGCAACGTCATTTTTACATTGTGTGTTCTGTGTGTGTGGTGACCCACGGGTGCTGACTCCACTACACCTGTCTCTAGTGTACTGTTATCATTTTATATTTATTTTATTTATTATCGAAGTAATTTCCTAAACTAAGTCTTCTTAGTGTGGGCCAGGTAGGTGTGTGGCGTGGCAGGTACTGGACAGTGACACACACACACACGTGGCCATAATAAACTCACACCTTGTTCACTCATCTTCACTACACGAGTCTATAATCACACCAGTGCCTAAAACATCTCATCATTCGTCAGTGTCAACCAACAACAAGGCGACAACTGTGTATTCTCGAGGATGATGAAGACACGGCTCCACAACTAACCTATCCTAACACTACCCTGAAATATGGACGTAGGCAGCAGTAGGAGGAAGATGGTTAGGAGTTGATAATTTGTAGTTTAGTTTACGGGCAACTTGGCAGACCTGCTATTACTACTACTACTACTACTACTACTACTACTACTACTACTTCTTCTTCTTCTTCTTCTTCTTCTTAGCTGTCACTCGGAATTGAGTATGACGATCATCCAGCTATGAGACAATGATATGAGTTATGAAAGATGTCACCTTCGTTGATGAGCTCTGAGGTGACTAGAGAGGCCGATACTGGACCGGCAGGATCGTTTACAGATGTTGCACATGTGGAGGGCTACATCTAGTGTGGGACAGGCGGCGGCAACGTCTTTCCGGCGTTGGCGCTTGTCTGCCTTTGTATGCAGTCGGGATAACTCAGAAGTATTGACACATTCTCGTGTGGTGCTCCTCCAAGCGTTACGGTGTGGAATAAAGACGGGAATACACTATTATCACTTCACGTGAGCTCATGCGAGCTCACGAGTCCTCAAAACCGTGAAATCGACAAAGAATTCACAATTGTGTCTCGTCACCTCACGTGATTTTACAAAGTTAAGAAAAAAAAAATATTCACCAGCTTAGTGATGAACACTAGAATAATAGCTAAGAGTATATTTAATATACTGTAAATGTGCTTAATAAAACAAATGAAATGTTATGTTAGTCACTTAAAGTTTATAATAAAATTTATTAAATTTTTCAGTGTCAATGTAATACCATTATTAAAAACAAAACAAAAATAATTCTGTCCCAAATTTGAAATAAATCGAACCAAATACCAATGTTAGTAGAGTAGCCTATTACTTTTAGTTTTTGTCTCCGTTTTCTTTAAATTACAAAAACATTGTTCATCACAGAAGAGTATAACGGCAAGAAGAACAAAAATTCTTCAACAGCTTTGTCTCATATGAACACCATAATAATAATAATGTATTTAATAATACTGTAAATGTGCTTATTATTACAGAATTCATTGTTTTGTTAGTCACTTAGCTTATAATGCCATCCATTATTTTTTTCAATATTAATATAATATCATTATTAACAAAAAAAATTAATCTGTTCACAATTTGAAATAGATGACACCAGTCAAATACCTATGGTTTCTGTAATTATGGGACTTCGTATTATACAGGTACAGAACTTCGTGTGTTCGAACATTTGCTATGAGTAGTTCTTCCATGTCTAGAGAAGCACTGTAAATAGAACCTTACGCTATCACGCGCCTCACAACTGTGTGATGGAACAAAATAATGTGAGAGGTAAGCTGACAGGGAGCTCGCATGATATCACATGACTCGCAGCCGTGACAGCAGTGTCTCCAAGCAATACAATAAAACACTTTATTGGCCTGCACACTTCTTATGGTCACGTGAGCTTATGTGAGCTCACGTGGCGTGATAGCAATGTGTTCCCGCCTTAATTGTCTCTCAGGTGAGGAGGTCAACTTGGCCGTTTATCAGGTTTGTTTTCAGACTATCCTTATACCTTTTCAGTTGCCCACCAGCGTTAAGTTTACTCTTCGTTAGGTGACTGTAAAGTAGCTTCTTTGGCAGTTCACTGTCGTCCAAGCGGGTAACATGGCCAGTCCAATGTAGTTGTTCATGGGTAATCTAGCGTATTGCCAGATACCCAAAGAATGTTCTATATTACTGAGGGTATATACAAACACTTGTTGTCTTTAAAAGTAGGTTCTATTCTCGTACGGGAGATAATACACAGGAAGCCTGTGGGCACACCACTAGGACTCAGTCTTATCTACCTCTACATCTATCTATGTATTACTACGCGCTGGCCTATACAGATGCCAGCATTCACAAGCTGAATACATAAAGTATAAATGTGATAATTTATATACATAATATGGTGCACAATAAATAGAATATTACATAGAATTAATACATGTTCTGTAATGCTTTACTATACATAATTAATAATAGTAATATAAGAGTAATATAATAATATACAGCTGAAGGCACTACTTTGTGTCCATATATATCATACACCTCCCTCCCCCCTATACGCTCATAGTTTCATCTTGAGCGGACCATTTGTTTCTGAGTCGCTCGGACCTGCGGAGTACTGGGGCAGAAACACAAGGTGGGGATGGAGTTACTTTAGAGACATCAACATTAGGGGACTCAACTGGGGAGGGGTCAACACTAGGCAGCTCCACAGGTCGGAGGAAACGACGGTTCCTCCACCATACTCTACCACTAGGAAGACGCACTTGGTAGTCCCTGGACCGGCCAATACCCATGACAACCCCAACCTTGTCCCAGCGGTGAGATACCGGATCTTGAATCCTGATCTGCTGGCCGATACTCAACCTGGGAAGGGGGCGGGCATGACAGTCGTACCGAGCAGCGACATCTGCGGCTCGTTCTGCTGCACAGCGGTCACATTCTTCAGTCTTGGCCTGCCACTCTTGAGAAAAAGACTTCGGGTGGGCAGGAACACAAGACCTGAGATGATGTCCGTATAGAACCTGGGCTGGGGAGCGTCCGGTGAAGTTCGGGGTGTTCCGTAACTCCAACAAACCTCGATCGAAGTCCTCGCAGTCGATATTTCCTGAGGGTGACACCTTAAGGATCAGGTGTTTCACAGTCTTGACTGCGGCTTCAGCGTGTCCATTCGCCTGGGGGTAGTGGGGCGAGGTCACGACATGACGGACTCCCCAACGGTCCATGAAGTCTCGGAACTCGTGGCTGGTGAACTGGGGTCCTCCATCAGTCCTGAGGCGGAGGGGAACACCAACTTCTCTGAAGTAATGCCTGAAGCTCCGGATGGTAGCAGTAGCCGTTGTATCACTACCACAGGGGACGACAACAGGCCATCCAGACAGTCGGTCAGCAATGACGAGGAAGGACTCCCCTGCTACTGCAAAGAAATCGGCCGACACAGACTCGAAGGGTCTTGAAGGGTTGTCGTCGCACATTAAAGGTTCCTGTTGCTGGCTAGGTTGCAGAATCTGGCACGGTTCACAGGCACGGACGGTACTTGCAATGTCCGCGTTGATTCCGGGCCAAAATACAGTCTGCATCGCCCGTCGCTTGGTGGCCTCCACTCCTCAATGGCTGTCGTGAAGGCGGGCCAAGGTACGGCGGCGTAGGGCAGCAGGAATAACTACTCGTGGACCATACAAGACGAGGTCTCCATCACAATAGAGGTCCTCGCGTATTTTCCAGTACGGGAGTAGCGATTCATGAAGGTCGTATCGGTTAGATGGAAATCCCTGAGACACACAGTCGACGAGCCGGATGTAGGAAGGGTCGGCCCGGGCTGCGGTGCGGAGATCTTCAAGAGTCTTGTCTGCATCCGGTGCTGTAGACTCTTCTGATGTGAAGACGGCCTTCAATGAAATAGGTTTAGGGAATTCCTTGGAAATAATGGCCAACTCCTGACAATGGCCATATGATAAGAGCGGAGTCGGGATACCATTATGAACATCAATCCGGGCCGAGCAAGACTGCTTACCAAAGGTAAGGGTAGCCCAGAAAGATCCCAAAGCTGGAGCCATCTTGGAACCATCAGCTGTCAGTTTCGTTGTCTGAGGAGGGGGCTGTAGGTTGCTCCGGGGTATTCCCAAACTTGCTAAATGTTGTGGACCAATTACTGAGACGTCAGCACCGGTGTCAGGTAACAACTGAAGACTGGATGACGAGTTACCGTAAGAAATGACGACATTGATGTGCTGGGGCGTCGTGTCTGTGGAACTACGTACACGACAGCAGGAACGACTGGACACAGCGTCTTGATGCTTGCCAGAAGGAGGGGGCGCGCCAGCACTACCTGAGGATGACTTCTTGGATCCTAGGTGGCGTCCTTTATGTGTCTTCTTACGACAACATTTGTCATAATGGCCCACACGACCACAAAGTCTACACTGAACTTTGCTAGCAGGGCACTTGACTGTGTAAGCCCAGTGACCCTGGCGGTCGCAACTTCTGCACACGCTTTGAGCAGCTGGGCACTGGGAGGCATTATGCTGTCTCGCGCAGCTGTTACACAAATCTGCTGCTGAAGGTGTGGCTGGAGGGTGAGGGGTGGGGTTACTTTGCTGCTTCTTACCCTTTCTGTAGGAAGACACTGCCCTCACCTGGTCAGGCTGTGAGCGTAAAGCTGAAGTCGCACACCTGGCGGCCTCGTACGCTCGACATTTCATAACAACATCTTGAAGGGAGGAAGTGGGGTCGAGGGAAATGAGACGCTGAACTAGCTCTTCATCTCGGACACCCGTTAAGATAATTGTCTTAAGTTGTGTTTCTTCACAGACTTGAGAATGTCCGGGACAAACATCAACTTCCTCTGAACACCTTTTGAGCCTTACAAAAAACGCGTCAAAAGATTCTCCCTCAAGCTGTTTACATTGGAGGAGTTGTCTTCTCCTGAGTGCTTCGTTGCGCTGTCCCTTGACGTGTTCCTGCAACTTGTCGAGCACGGCCTCTACCGTCATAGTTGTCGTAGGAGGCACTTGAAGTGTGTGCTCGAGAGTACGTTGTGTCTCTAAGGACAAGCACATACGAAGCTGGATCATTTGTTTCGGCTGTGATAAACTGGACAAGTCAACCATTGTTGCGTAGTCTTGCCAACGTCGACGCCATTCCCGAAACATCTGATAAGAAGCGTCAGACATCAGAGAGGGAGGCGTCTGTACAGCAGCCTTTTGAGGTGTTGTTCCGACTCTGGGAAATGAGGTACCAGTACCTCTAGTCGCATCAACATCAGTTGTAGCAGATGAATCTTGTACGGTAGAACGTTGTGGGGAGGCTAACAGAGAAATCAAAGCTTCAAATCTGGCTTGATCCTCCTGTCTTCTAAGGTCATCCTCACATCTACGTATGTCTTCGAGTTCTCTGCGTGTTTGTTCCTCTTTGTGGCGTCGTCTTTCAGACTCTTTGTACCTAATTTCTTCCTCTTCTCTCCTTGCCATATCGTCCTGCCGTCGAGAAGTTTCCATCCACTTTATCAGTTGAAGGAGATCTGTGGACGCATGTATCGCAGGAGAGCTGGCTCGCGACGAGCGAGGAGATTCTGTGGGTGATTGGGCATTGTCACTGTGGGGAGTGTGGGTGGGTGGGGAGAGATCTCCCACGCTAAAACTCGTAGCCCCATCGTCCAGGGTATCGTTATGATCCCTGTGAGACATGCCGACTGCTTCTGTACTCTATCTGTGCAAAAGACCGGGTCAGCCCCTCGTAATC
>NW_024755553.1:0-31948 GCF_018991925.1 Homarus americanus
CCTACCTCACACCCCCCTCCCCCTCCTCGTACCAATCTCACGCCACCCATACCCTTTCCCCATACCAACCTCACGGCCCACCTTCCCCTTCCCGTACCAACCTCACGCCACCCCTCCCCTTACTAGCCTCACGTCCCCTCCCCTCCCCATATCAACCACGGCTCTCGAGAATTGTGGGAGGCCAAAAATCTTCATCTATTAATATCTTAAAATCTCGGGTCAAAGACTACGACCAGGTAAGAGCTCTGGAGATCTTACGTCAAACTTTATGACCTTGGAAGTATTCTTAGCATCTCGTTTCATAAAGGTAACGACTTAGTTAATGCATAAAGGTCGCTGGACAAACTAAATTTCTTAAATGTTTATAAATCTTCTCAGTGACTATTACGATTTGGAAAGTTTGCTCAAGAGTCTTTACCGTGTTATTATAATTAGTGTTTTTATCAAGGGACAACAATAATCTTACCTCAGCAGTGTCGGGTGATTAAATAAATGAAGCCCACTTCTAGTCTATCCTGACGTCACCTGCCCCATCCCTACCCAAGCCAACCTAACCTAACCTAACCTAACCTAACCTAACCTAACCTAACCTATCCTAACATAACAAAACATAAAAATAACATAACGTAACGTAATATAATATAACAAAACCGCAACTAAGACTAAATTTTGGCGAGTCCTGATCTTATTTAATGGCATTGTTGACTGGCTTCTAACTTTATAGACAACTCTCCTTCTGATCAAGTTAGGCCGCAGTAGACGGCAGATTAAAGTTAACATGAGCTGGAAAACATCTAACAATTCATCACTTAAAACTTCGAAAAAACAAGGGATAAATATTATACGTTTCTCTTAAGTCCTGTTCCAGTTAGAAAAAAGACAACACTGTGATAAGAAAAAAGAATTAACAAAAAGACCCAACTCTTCCTGCTGCTGTTCCTTGTCCCAGCTGACACTCTGGTGACGTTCACAAAAGAAGGAGTTTATAGTAGTTACCAAGAGTCTGATTTAAGAACGTTTTACCCTTTTATTTGAAGCCTGAAGGACCGATCAACCTACAATGTTATGGTCTGGGGATATTCCTTAGTGATTAATAGTCTCTCTCTCTCTCTCTCTCTCTGGTTTTCTTCCTTCACTCTATCTCTGTATTTCCCTCTTTCTATCTCTCTCTATCTCTGTCTGTCTGTCTGTCTATCTCGGGACTATGGAGATAAGTAAATGATCTAGAGCCAAACCCTTTATTCTAATCCCCATCCACTTTAATCTGACCCACTGTAAACCTTTCCTTCTTCCCAGTGTTCTTTAGTCGATATTCTTCAAACATAAAAAAAAAAAACAAAGAAACACATACACAAAAAAACACACCCAGAAAAATAGTGAGTCTCCAACTTTTTCTATTCCAAGGAACTCCTCCAGGAGACTATCAACCCATAAAATGAGAAAGTAAAGATGTTCATGACAGTTTGGAAAAAGGGAAAGGATGAAGGGAGGGGAAAAAAATAAACATGGAATAGCTTCGAGAAATATACTGAGGATAAATGATATTGGTCGAAGGTTCAGGAAGGAAAAGGTATATAATTTGGAGAGAACTGGGTGAGTGTATTCAGTTTTCTGAGGCTGTAACATTAAAGTGAATGGTGGTTGGTGGTGGTGGTGGTTGTAGTTGTTGTTGGTGGTGGTGGTGTGTGGTGGTGGTGGTTGTTGTTGTTGGTGGTGGTGGTAGTGGTGGTGGTGGTTGTTGTTGGTGGTGGTGTGTGGTGTGGTGGTGGTAGTAGGGTGGTGGTGGTGGTGGTGGTTGGTTGTTGTTGGTGGTGGTGGTAGGTGGGTGGTTAGTGCTGGTGGTGGTAGTTGTTGGTGTGCTGGTAGTGGTGGTGGTGGTTGCTTGTTGTTGGTGGTGGTAGTGGTGTGTTGGCTGGCGGTGGTAGTTGTTGTTTGTGCTGGTAGTGGTGGTGGTGGTTGCTGTTGTTGGTGGTGGTGGTTGTTGTTGGTGGTGGTGGTAGTGGTGGTGGTGGTTATTGTTGTTGGTGGTGGTGGTAGTTGTTGTTTGTGCTGGTCGTGGTGGTGGTGGTTGCTGTTGGTGGTGGTGGTGGTAGTTGTTGTTGGTGGTGGAGGTGGTGATGTTGGTAATGGTAGTGGTGGTAGTGGGGATGTTTATAGTGATAGATGTGGTGGTGGAGGATAATGGTAGTAGTAGTTACTGTCACACACACACACACACACACACACACACACACACACACAAACGTCGACAAAACTCCACATATAATCCTCTTTTACGAAGTATATTGTCAGGTTCCACATATTTCCCTCTAGTCTGATATCCCTCGAGCTTACGTAGGAGGAAAGAACCAGACGACAGGAAGGAAAATCATCTCAGGTAAATATTCCTCCTTCCAGTTTATTCTCTTATGATTTAGAGATATTTTAAGAAGAAACAGAAAGATTATACTATATATTCTGGTAAATGTAAATTACAATCAATATTTATATACCTATTGATCAAATTATTACACGAACAATAAAACTAAATAATAAACTTATCTTTATATATATATATATATATATATATATATATATATATATATATATATATATATATATATATATATATATATATATATATATATATAAGTAAATCACTGTAGGTGCAAGTGTCTAGGTATATGATAACTATATGAAAGAAACACGAAGTTCCTTGTGTAATTCACATCTTCAGGGTGAGTACAGACTAGCGAAAGCGCTTGGGAACTTCGTGTTTTCTTCTTTCCTTGTTGTTATCAGCATATACCTAGATCACGCGCACCCACAGTGATTTACTTGCATAAATAAATATATATATATATATATATATATCGACCGTATATGTGTATCACTTAACCTTCTCATATAGTACACCCAGCGTCACCCTGAACACATTCACATACACTTCATAATATTGGTGGGACGAGGTGGCAGCGCAGGGGAAGAACTATGGTAATGACATGACCTAAACTTCCTAATATTTTTACGTTTTTCTTTTATTGAATTGCTATAAAAGGTCCAGGAATACAGTGTTGAGATACAGTGTAACACCTGGTATATAAATACACACTTCATATTTCTTGGATGATAGAGTTAACAAACTCTTTAACTTTGAACCACAATATCTGAAAGAATCGTTTCATATTTTCCAAGTTGTTTCTTGCTTGGCTCAACACCCGACGACAAATGATTGACATTTGGTTAAGAAAGTTATCTTAGCTGAATTCCTTCACCATTTTACTTTCGGGAATTGAGGTCCACACACACACACACACACACACACACACACACACACACACACACACAGGGGAACTTGTAACTAACCACACACAAAAACCATGGCCGCTCTCTGTAAGTACGATGAACTGTGCTGACGCCTGGTGTAGGTGACGGAGACTCGGGGAGCAAAAATAAACAAATAAATAAGTTACGGGGAAATATCACCAAATATGAATTGTTTTCAAAATAATAAGGTGAGAAAATAAAATAAAATCATTCCACTAATATCGACCACCCTGTTTCATAGATCAACTTCTCGAGAAACTTTTGGGGAAGTTCCAGACACGTCGGCGAGAGCTTTAAGACTCCAGTTCAATTCGTTCACTATTGAAGGAAATAAACTTAGAGGTGGAGTTTTAAATCCATTATGGTTGTGAGCTTGTCAGGCTTACTTGAGGCACGACTACATAACCCGACCATCAGGACAGCACCGAGATAAACCACATAGTACACATTAATTACAGGTAAATAATAGTATATATTAATTACCTTGTCTTAATAACCTTGCCATACACCTGTTATAAATCCACATTCAACTAATTTCTCTAGAAGTGTGTCAAATGCTGTATAGATGATACTATACATATACATAACCTGTAATGCATCATACGGCTTTGCCTCAAATATTTTAATAAGGATCCACATATACATTAGCATATACTGTACGTGTTGGCACCAATACGTTCAATTAATATAATACATATTTATACGCGTTAACGGTTGGCGAAGTAAAGTGTAAATAAGTTGTGTAAGATCTTAATTAAAGTAAAGTTGAGTGAAAATAGTGTTCTTCCACTTTGTGTTTGATATTAACACAACAAACAATCACACTAATAGCTACTACACCTTCTCTAACTCATTAACTCACGATGCTGAGTTTACTGTTATTGTCAAACTAAAGGAATTAATATAGTTACAGTTTGTGATTCATAACTGAAATAGTTAACCAATAAAATTTAATATATTTTCCATTATTTTTTACTTCAGTTTAATTTAAGCGAGAGGAGTTTTTGTAGATCAACTAAATGAAAATACTGAAATTGTTGGGTCAGTGGGCAGGCAGGCAGGCAGGTACAGGTAGGTAGGTAGAGAGGTTCCCCCAGTAGTGTGTGGGAGATACGAGGCAGGTGGGCGAGGTGGGGGAACTTACTCTGTTGTTCACGATAATAATAATAATAATAATAATAAAAAGAGAGTATGATTTTTTTTTAATAAACTTAAAATTTTTGGGAAGAATGTATAGAAAACTTTAACTTAAAATTTTATGGGGTGAAAGAAAATACACTTTTATACATTAACTGGGGAGAAAAAATCCATGGATGGTAATCAGGTGATAAAGCATGATAAATATATGGTGTGGTAAAGGCTGAGAGAAAGATAAGAGATAGAGAAGAGGAGGTAAGAGTGAAGCCACGAATAAGACAAATATGAGCAACAGAATGTGTCATAATTTGGTATTTACTCTCTCTCTCTCTCTCTCTCTCTCTCTCTCTCTCTCTCTCTCTCTCTCTCTCTCTCCTCACTTCAATCTCTGGCTGGCTGGGAACACTCACAGTAAAAAGAATTTCCACTACCAAGAGCGGGAGACAAACACTCACTCTGAGATTATTTAATAATTCAATTCCTCCTTCTTTCTCTGTCTTTCAGTTCTTCCTTTATCCTGTGTGTGTGTGTGTGTGTGTGTGCTTTTCTCAGCTGTCACCAAGGTTGTACACGGGAGCGAAAGCGGTATAACAACACTTTTCACTATTGTTAAGTAGCCCCCCCCCCAAAAAAAAAAACATATTATTTACACATGACTATGGACCAGGACGGAATCTACCGACCAGTACAGTACTTCAGGCAGGATGGGTGAGCATGTTCCCCTACACAACAAAGACGACCTTAGTTATACCTTCCCTCTACTGTACAACACAATAGGTTCCTGGTGGAGCCGTCAACAGCGTGTGGGAGGGATTGATCTATTACCTTGTTCTGAATTTAGAAGATATCTGGACGGAAGGGGAAGAGGCAGGGACAGGCAGGAGATGGAAAAAAAGGGATAGAGAGGATGAGAGAGAAATTGAACGAGGTGAAACAAGGGGTGAAAGGAAGGTGAGGCGAGAGAGATGAAGGCCAACTATAGAAAACAATCGAGAGAAGATAATTGGGATATATAGTGAAAGAGGGAAGGAGATAGAAGAATAAATATAAAAGATAAATACAAAGATGATGAAAAACATGGTGAAATGGTGATGAATTCTTACTTCTAGTTGTGTATGGGGGCAGAGGAAGGTAAAACTTACGTCACTAGAAATTGTGAAAACTCGTATTCATGTGAGTGAGGGAGGGAGGGAGGATGAGGGAGAGAGGGAGGATGGAGGCTGTATGTGAGGATGGCGACTGCATGGGAGGATGGTAGAGAGAGAAAGGGTGAAGGAACGAGGGAGGGTGAGGGCGAGAGGGAGGGTGAGGGGGTGAGGGAGAGAGGGAGGATGGAGACTGTATGAGAGGATGGTAAAGAGAGGGAGGGTGAAGGAAAGAGGGAGGGTGAGGGCGAGAGCGAGGGTGAGGGAGAGAGGGAGGATGGGGGCTGTATAGGAGGGTGGGGTAAACAGGGGGAGTAATGGAGAGAGGGAGGGTGGAGCACTGTTTACACTAGATAATGGGTGTGGTCGGGGCAGCAGCTCACCTGTGTAATAAAGCGGTCATAATACTTTAATAGCCAGGCAAGCAGTATTGACATAAGGATCATATTCAACCCCCCGAGAGCATCCACCAAGCAGTAATTTAAGACTAAACTGGTTATAATTCACCGCATGCTGAGGAAAATGCTGAGAAAATATAAGAGGTAGAATGAGTTTACCCGTTGACCAAAATTGGCCACCTAAGGATAAATTACCTCCAGTATCTTTATAACGGCAAAAACACCTGAAACTATCGAGGCTTCCAGGTTAAATGAATCCCCCAGAGTGTCAGTACTGTAGGCCGCTGAGCGAAGGTTGTTTACCTGCTTGACTCTCGACCTGCCGCCAGGAGCTGAGGCCAAATCCACTTTTCTTCATAACTAAATCTTGGTACTTCTTAATCTCAAAATTTATAAATTAGTAAATAACTTCAAATGTGAGGGATGATAAGGGCTGATAATATGTAAATGTAATCAGGAAGAATATTTTTTCTTGTTTGTTGTTGTGTTGTGTTCTGAGGCTACGGGTCTCCCCTCCCCCCCCCCAAAAAAAAAAACCGGAGATGGTACCTTTACACACATACATTCATACATACATACACACAATACAGTTCACACACAAGTACACAAACACACGTACACAAACACACACAGGTTACCAGGATGTTCTTAAGGCCTTAAACTTACAAACACTCAACCAATGCCGTGAAGGTCTGAAGTGTGGTAAGACCAGCACTAGCTGAGCCAGTCACAGATCAACACGGCACCTCACAAAACTCATCACCATCCTTGAGGTGCCCCCCCAGCACGACCCCCCTCCTACCCAGCACGACCCCCTCCTCCCCAGCACGACCACCATACAATAACATTGACAATCATACGAAACCAAAATCTTAAAAAAATAGAAGGACATTTTAGAGTAAATACGGGCGTGTGAGTGAGTGAGGCAGAGGTCTGGTAAGTTATTCTGATTCACACAAGTTTGGGGGAAGTACAACCTTTTTCAACCTTTTGACACTGTGGCATTACAGTATAATGGGAATGACGTATCTCCAAAACGCCCTTTTGAGTAAATCACATTTTAAGTTTTAAGTTTATGTTCCATGGAAACTACTGCGGGGATTTCAATGAAACTTTTCACAAAAGTTGGACTGTATAAGGGATGATGCCTGTGGAAAGTTGAGCCCCATATGCCACATCCCCCCACCCCCCCTAAAAGTAAAAAATAAATCAATATCACAAAATTGGGTATAGTAGTTCAGTGTTCTTCCAATGGAATTCTCGACCTTGCGGCGGCATAAGCGACACTCAGTCAGGTTGATTATGTAGAACAAAGGCCAGTGGACACGCCTGTGGCCACATCTCCAAATCGTGATTTTGACGCTTACGTTCCCATTCTAGGCGCCTCATATGTATTTGTGAAGGAATTGGTTAATGTTAACTGTATGCTAAATATGTCTTTGGCATAATGCTAAGTTGTGTTGCAAATATAATAATAGTTGAGTATACTAATATTACCAGGACACAACAAAGTCCCTAACACTCGGTGGCTCACAACACCAGCAACACAACACAACAAGTAAAGCCACAAGGCAGGTGTTGCTGTGGTCCTCAACATGTGACAACTTTTGCTATAACATTTTCTCTCCTTCAGCTTCTTCATGTTTCCCCGCCCTCACAATTCTCTCTTTAGTAAACATTGCTTCTTGTGCTATGCCGTTTTCTACCACAAGTGTTGCAAATTTTTCCGCATGAGTTCTTATTATCATTATTATTGTGTGTGTGTGTGTACACTCTCCAACATAAGCCACTTACCTCCAGTACACACTAACTGGGCGGAAAAACAATACAATAAAACATTCAGCTCCGACACCAGTGTTTGTCGTGCGAGATTAACAACCACACACAGGAGGTAAGTTTCTTGGAGAGAAGTAAAAAAAATCTTGATTAATAGAGAAATGGGTGACTTGTGTTCCGGGGTGCCTGCGTCATGTTATAATTATTGTTATTAATGTACAGTACAAGAGAGGCTATATGCATACTGTATATATATATATATATATATATATATATATATATATATATATATATATATATATATATATATATATATATATATATATATATATATATATATATATATATGATTGTGGAGGACTTACATGAGGTATTACTCGTATTATATGTGTGTGTTTAATGTCATTATCTCACAGTGACTAACACTAAGCCGCCGGTGGTGGAACACAAGTAGCGTGCTGCTGCTATTACTACGTGTGTGTGTGTGTGTACTTACTTGCTCACGTATTGTTCTGTGAGTGTAAGTGCTCATGTACGATTGTGTATATATGTGCGTGCGTGTGTTCCAGCTTTGTAAATGCATGGTCATGGATTCTAACACAATTCTCGCATCCAAGCAAATTTGCCCTGGTTCATCATTCCATAGGACTGAGATACATACAGTAGTCTTGGCGACGTCCAGTACAGCAAGAGAAGTAGGCAGTAGGTAGTAGGCAGCCCTCAAACAGGGAGGTACTACCGCCTGGGAAGGTACTGAAAGCATAATGTGTTGTCTAATGGTAGACCCTGCTGCCATGTGGCATCACGAAAATTGTAACTAAGTCCCAGGTTGTTGATCTGACTTTCTGCCTCATTTACACACAATTGCAGGGTCTCAATTGTTTCTCTTACTATTGACAACACAACATACAAATATTGTTTCCTTCTATTGATCTTTTTTTTTCATTTTTGTATTTCCTTATGGCTCGTTATTATTATTATTATCATTATTATTATTATTATTATTAAATTTTCGCCCCCCAGGCCCGGATGTGGGTCGGTGACCTGTGCCCGGGTGGGCTAATCCCCGTAAAAAAGCAAAAACACACAAAACAAAAAGTGTCTAACTAACTCACGCTTGTTTACGAGGCAACTGTTTGTAGTGTAACTTAATTCATCACCCCAGCTTGTTTTTAGTTGCATACCATGTTTAAATTTCTCTAACTAAATTCATGTAACGACAAAAATTTAAGAAAAAAATATTACTTTCTCGTGTGCCTTCAGTAATCTTATCCTGTCTTCTCTAGTCCCGCCATCAGTACAAATATTCATCCATAAAAGGAACAAAGTCTCTCCCCTTACAGAGTGTGTTGACACAGTGGTCTCGTGGACACAGCGCGGCGGGGTGTTGAGGTGGGAGGTGACACAAAAGTCTTTTTCTGTCAGCAAGGTGATTTGAGAGCGTCACACCCACTACAAAGTTGTTCAGGGTGATGGATGGATGAGTCTGACTCCACAGCCTCTTATTCCATCCTCCATTCTGACTATGGTAAATACATTTTCGCAAAGCTTACATAATAAAGCTGAACTTAAACTTGTAGATGAAGCTGAACTTAGCATTAACAACTAAGAATATGATTTCTTCACTATTAAACCATTTCTAAGAATGTGTGTACCTAACAAACGCTAATAAAAGAAAGTAATAGTTTTTACACATTGAGACAGACAAAGGCTCCAGTAAACGTAAAGAAAGATTTGTACCCGCAAGAACAGTTCCTAGGCGCTGCTCGGTTATGACTCACACACGCTCCGACTGCTACACAACCATGTATTAAGTTACCGCGACGTCAGCTTCATTAAAACTTATAATGAGGTCTTATATTGGCTCTTATTACCCAGTGGCTGCCTCTCTCACTACCAGTACCACCACTACCACTACCACCACTAACATCACCACCACGAACATGCTCTCTCTCTCTCCTCACCTCCGTCACCAAGATGATTAAGCTGACAGGTTGATAACGTGGACCAGAATATTATTACAGAGAGATAAGTTGTAAATTTAACCCTCACCAACGAACTCTCAGTCTATCCTCGAGAGACGAGCAGCGACAACTTGTGTACGATACAACAGTTTATAAAAGTGAACTAATATAACGAAACATTTGGCTGTAGAAGACACGTAGACATATGTAACACTGTGACACGTATTGTAGACTACCTCACTTACACCAATACCCTGTAGTGACCTAACGCAGGTGTGTGTGTGTGTGTGTGGCCACGCTCCTACACAGGTGTGTGCCATCCTACGTGCTCTACCAGATGAACAAGGTACAAATAAACACAACACACAACTATATGTGTAATAAAGGACAATTTTATTCGTTGCATTAGATCGTTTTGTGAGAGATATACTGCACTGTGTATGGAATTGTCCGCCTTACTGCTGGTGATCTGGAATAGTCTACGATAATACATGGTTGTATGTTAATGATGTCATCACAACACTATCCCTCCTTCCCTCCCTCCCTCCCTCCCTCACGACAATGTTATCTACTACTACAATACTGCCACGACACCTTCCCTCCTTCCCTCCCTCCCTCCCTCCATCACGACAATGTTATCTACTACTACAATACTGCTACGACACCTTCCCTCCCTCCCTCCCTCCCTCCCTCCCTCCATCACGACAATGTTATCTACTACTACAATACTGCCACGACACTTTCCTCCTCCCTCCCTCCCTCCATCACGACAATGTTATCTACTACTACAATACTGCCACGACACCTTCCTCCTCCCTCCCTCCCTCCCTCCCTCCATCACGACAATGTTATCTACTACTACAATACTGCCACGACACCTTCCTCCTTCCCTCCCTCCCTCCTCCATCACGACAATGTTATCTTCTACTACAGTACTGCCACGACACCTTCTCCTCCTTCCCTCCCTCCCTCACGACAATGTTATCTACTACTACAATACTGCCACGACACCTTCCCTCCTCCCTCCTCCCTCCCTCCATCACAACAATGTTATCTACTACTACAATACTGCTACATGACACCTTCCCCTCCTTCCCTCTCTCCCTCCTCCATCACGACAATGTTATCTACTACAATACTGCACGACATGCTCCTCTCCTCCTCCCTCCCTCCCTCCTCCCTCCTCCTCCCTCCCTCTATCACGACAATGTTATCTACTACTACAATACTGCCACGACACTTTCCTCCTTCCTCTCCCTCCCTCCATCACGACAATGTATCACTACTACAATACTGCCGACACTTTCCTCCTTCCCTCCCTCCCTCCATCCATCACAACAATGTTATCTACTACTAACACAGTTACGACACCTTCTCCCCTCCTTCCTCCCTCCCTCCCTCATCCACTACTACGCCACGACACCTTCCCTCCTTCCTCCCTCCCTCCCTCCATCACGACAATGTTATCTACTACTACAATACTGCCACGACACCTTCCCTCCTTCCCTCCCTCCCTCCCTCCATCACGACAATGTTATCTACTACTACAATACTGCCACGACACCTTCCCTCCTTCCCTCCCTCCCTCCCTCCATCACGACAATGTTATCTACTACTACAATACTGCCACGACACCTTCCCTCCTTCCCTCCCTCAGGGCCTGACGCGGCAACAAATCAAGCAGCTTGTCTTAACAGCCACTCAGGGAACATACTGTACACTACTCAAGGCTGTCACCCCGACCTGGTGCCAAATATCAACTTTAGGAAGACACATTTGATATATGAAAATAAAGTTTACAGCGTTGTCTCCATATTAATATTAATTTCAGTTCAACTATTAAAGTCTATACTGATGATCTGTCTCTTTGTCTATCACCCAGGTAAATACCTTTTGCTGTGTTTAAAGTCATTATTCAATGTAACTCGGCAAGTTTGACAGTACAGGAGATACTACACGAGCCGTCCCAACAGTTTAAGTTTGGTGACGTTTTCTGACAGTCCTGTAGCGAGTAGTGACACAATCCATACATCTGGACTCAAGTAAGATGGGACGTGGACACTAATAGAGGGAGTTACTGATGTTGACTTGTTAGGAGGTCCGTGTGTCCCTTGTACCTGCAGGTCATATACTGTACTTGGAGGGAAGTACAAGATGGGAGAATGTGTGTGTGTGTGTTAAGAGTGTATCTTGAGCAGCACTTGTAAGATCAGTATAAGGTTGCCTCACATTCCATCATAAACAGTATAATACCCAGATAACTCTTGGGCACAATAAGCTTTATGTGACTTTAAAGTTTGTGGTAAATTTTCCCCTGATCTCAAAATTCGTCCACGAAATACTAAGAATGGCTGAGAATTCCTTGGTAATGGAGCCATAAATCTAGTGAGGAGATTTGCTACACACACACACACACACACACACACACACACACACACACACACACACACACGCCATATATCAACACTCCACAACACCCGTGACTCACCGCCCCGGCTTATGGACACAGCGCAGGTAACAGTAAACAAAGTTATGAGTTAAAGATGATATTTAAGACAAAACTGCGTCAAGAATCTAATACATACATTAATAAATATATCACACCATATTACCACAAGTATATAGTATATCCTTCCCTAATATATCTTATATAAAAGTGATATACTATTATAACGAATTAATATAATATAGATAAATCCAAGAAACAGGAAGAGGATGAGAAGGAGAAGAAACAAGAAAAGGAGGAGAAACAATAAGAAGGGGAGGAGGAGGAGGAGGAACAAAAAGAGGGGGGTAGGAGGAGGAGAAAGAGGAACATCACGGGCACCAGGCTGAGTGAATGACAACAGAACCAATATTTGACCTCCGTTGTGCAAAACATAAAATAAATATACTGTCAGCCACACCGTTAACTTTACCCTGTGTTGTGACCCAGAAATACTCGCCTGACTTACTGAGGCAAATGTGTGTAGGAACCCTGACTCTATCTACACAAACATTGTCATAAAATAATACGTCTTATCTATATATATATACATCCAATAGAAAAAAAATTACCTTGACAATGAGTTAAAAGGAGATGAATTATATCTGTCAAGGTGTTGGGTATGATAATTCTACCTGACGGACACACTAATGCTTGTTTATTGTCACAACATAATCACTGTCGCTCGGGTGATGGTTAATAGAGACTGAGATGTGTGTGTGTGTGTGTGTGAAGCAGGCGAAGGATTTATTCCGTGGCTTGAGGTGAGCGTGTCAGGTAAATTAATACTAATATGTAGTCTCTCTCTCTCTCTCTCTCTCTCTCTCTCTCTCTCTCAAACACAGGCAGAGAGAACAGTGTCTAGCGTAATCCATACCCTATTGTACACACACTCCTACGATCACTATCATCACCACTATCACAACAACCACCTACACCCACCATTACCAAAACCATCACAACCAACTTCGTTTCGTCATTACCACCACAATTACCGCAACCATAACACCACGGCCATCACCATCATCCTCCATCACCACCACCACCACCACCACCACCAGTACCACCACCACCACCACCACCACCATCACCATCACCCATCACCACCACTACCACAGGTACACGTGATCTAAAGCTCTTTCTCCTCCCAGACATTTTCCAGAATACAGCCGCGATACACCCCTCCATTATGCGCTCCTCCGCCATCACAAGGGGAAACCACTGCATAATATGACTTGGAAAGCAGGAAGCACCGCGATGGATTTTCACTTTCTGGATTGGCTGATGGGAGAGGAGAATTCTCTCTCTCTCTCTCTCTCTCTCTCTCTCTCTCTCTCTCTCGACTATCCAGGACTGTTTTCTAAGTCAACATATAACTGAACCCACACGGGGTAATAATATACTCGATTTAGTTCTGTCAAACAGAGAAAACCTTATTAGCAGGGTCGAGGTAGGGAACGAATTTGCAAACAGCGATCACAAAGAAATTAGATTCCAGTTAGACTTTCAGGGCAGACGTAAGGAAAATTCCACTAAAGTACCAGATTTCAGAAGGGCGAACTTTGACAGTTTAAAGAGGCAGCTGAGAGAGGGGGTGTCGCGCTTGGCCGTGAACCTGTCAGATGACACGGACCTGATAACGAGATCTGAGATTGCCGAGTTCCACGACAATTTAAATAGTGAGTTACTTAATGCACAAAGGCAGAACATACCATACAAAAAACTCAGATCAGACAACAATGACCCTAAATGGATTAATAATTATTTAAGGAACATCATTGGCCAAAGGAAGGCGATAGGTAGAAGGATAAATCGTGGCGAAATTCACCTCCGGGACTATTATAGGGTATTGGCGAATAGGGTTAAAACCGAGATAAGGAAAGCAAAGAGGAACAATGAGGTAAGGATAGCAAGGGAGGCGAAGAAAAACCCCAAAGGATTCTACCAAATGTATCAAACAAAAACACGAGAAACGATTGGACCAATACGGTCAGACACCGGCGAGCTCACTGATAACGACAGAGAAATGAGCAATAATTTGAATAAATATTTTTCAACAGTTTTCACCACCGAAAATTTAAACATGATACCCGAGGCACCGACTCTATTCAGAGATAGTGAAGAAAACAAATTAAGTGAGATAGTAGTGACTAGTAACGATGTTAGTAAGCAAATAGACAAACTAAAGCCTAATAAGTCACCTGGTCCCGATGAGATATTTGCCAGAGTATTAAAGGAATGTAAGGAAGAGCTTAGTATGCCCTTAGCAAAGTTGTTTAACCTGTCCTTAAAACAGGTGTAGTACCAGAATCCTGGAGGATAGCGAATGTAATACCGATTTTCAAGAAGGGGGATAGATCACTATCCTCTAACTACCGCCCAATCAGTTTAACATCAATAGTAGGCAAATTACTGGAAGCAATCATTTCAAACTCTATTCGAAATCACCTGGAGAAGCACAGATTGATCAATGATTCCCAGCATGGCTTCACAAGCGGACGCTCTTGCCTAACTAATCTATTAACATTCTTTTCATCAGTTTTCGAATCGGTGGACGAGGGGCACAATTATGATGTGGTATATCTCGACTTTAGCAAAACCTTCGACAGAGTCCCCCACGAAAGACTAATTAGAAAGGTAGAAGCACATGGCATCAAAGGTGACATCCTTAAATGGATTAGGGCGTGGTTACAGGACAGGAAACAGCGAGTGAGCATTAACGGCACTAAGTCCCATTGGAGCAACGTCACAAGTGGTGTTCCCCAAGGCTCAGTACTTGGACCATTATTATTTATTCTATACATAAACGACATAGATATCGGCATAGACAGCAACATAAGTAAATTTGCTGATGACACTAAAATAGGACGTGTTATCAAATCTGACGAGGACTCGGCAAAACTACAGGAAGATCTAAACAAGTTTTTCGAATGGTCTGAAAAATGGCAGATGAAATTCAACATGGACAAATGTAAAGTACTCAGTATAGGAGATGTAAACAGGGAAACCAGATACCAGATGAATAACGATGCCATAGAGAAATCCGACTGCGAGAGAGATTTAGGAGTAATGATAAGTAGGA
Organism: Homarus americanus; assembly: GCF_018991925.1. Taxonomy (NCBI): domain Eukaryota; kingdom Metazoa; phylum Arthropoda; class Malacostraca; order Decapoda; family Nephropidae; genus Homarus; species Homarus americanus. The sequence goes on from NW_024755553.1 coordinate 15,294, forward strand.
ACCTTAAACTAAGTGAACAATGTGTTTTTGCTCGTAACAAGGCTAATAAAGTACTTGGGTTCATACAAAGGAGTGTTAGTTACAAGACTAGCGAGGTCATCGTAAAACTGTATCTTGCTCTTGTGAGACCACACCTGGACTACGCAGTTCAGTTCTGGTCACCGTATTACAGAATGGATATAGAATCCTTGGAAAGAATTCAGAGGAGAATGACAAGACTAATCCCGGGCATTAGGAACCTTGAATATAGAGACAGGCTAAAGCATCTTAATTTGCACTCCCTCGAGAGACGTAGAGCGAGGGGCGACCTGATAGAGGTGTATAAGTGGAAGGCAGGGCTAAACAAAGGGGACATTACAAAGGTACTCAAACTATCCAACCAGGAGCGAACTCGTAACAATGGTTTTAAATTAGATAAATTTAGATTTAGGCGTGAAATCGGTAAACACTGGTTTGGAAACAGAGTAGTGGATGAATGGAACAAGTTACCAAATATCATCATTAACTCGAATACGCTGAATAGCTTCAAACATAGGTTGGATGCTTATATGAGCAATAGGGGTTGGGTGTAAACGGGACTGCCCAGTATGGGCCAATAGGCCCGCTGCAGTTTCCTCCATTCTTATGTTCTTATGTTCTTATGCTCTCTCTCTCTCTCTCTCTCTCTCTCTCAGAAATGGTAAGAGAAATAAACACCATCTAATATAAAGAGCAAAATGTGTGTTTGTGTTTATATTTGTTTCACCTTTTTAATATAGCTAAAATTTGGTCTGGCTGTTCAACTGTTAGAAGGATTTTTATTGGATTTCATCTTTAAATTGGGGATTTATGAGGCTGTGATTGAGAGAGAGAGAGAGAGAGAGAGAGAGAGAGAGAGAGAGAGAGAGAAACACCTATGCCTCTGACCTTTTGTTAACCATTACTAACTACCTAACTCACATCCGTCACCGCTCATCCATCGTCACTCACCCACCTTCCTACACCACCTACTGAGCCTCTCATCCACACTCCATTATCTGTCCCTCCTCTCTACCCACCTCACCCCTCATCCTCACCCCCTTAGAGACTATCTTACCCTGAGATATATCGTGGTTGTTCCTCTTAATTGAAGCACCATCACTCAGGGCCTCATTGTAAACATCGCCACCTTCTTGTTGCTCCACCACGACTTGGCTACTGACACTTACGTCATTACCTAAAGATATGTACTAGAATTTAGAACCTGGATCAGTACCTTAAAACATGTACTAGAACTTAGGTCTTGGGCCAGTACTAGGACTTAGAACTGACGACATGTAATGTAACTTAAGCCAGTAACATTAAACCAGACCCCTGGCAATGAACTCCCTCAGGCATAGCCACCACTCTCAATTCACTCCAACTAGTTCAGTCCACCCCAGCCCGTCCCATCCCACCCGAACCTCTCCCAGCCAGCCTACTCTAGCTCTTCCCAGTCCACCTCAGTCTCTCCCAGCCCACCCGTGTCCTCCAGCCCACCCTAGTCTCTCCCAGCCCACCCTAACCCACTGCATGCCACCACAGACTCTCATTCCTGCAAGCCTCAAACAGCCCAGATGTCATCCGGCTTTTATGCCCACCCCCCTCCACCCCCCTCCACCCTCCACCCTCCACCCCCCCACCCACCCCCACCACAAAAAAACAGAAATATTTATAGATAAGTATCTCTTGCCGTGATCTTCAAATGGGGTCCTCAACTGGGAGCGACCTCAGGCGAGAGGACCCTCAAGAGGGAGGGTCGTCAGTTGGGAGGGCCATCAGCTGGGAAGGTCGTCAGCTGGGAGGGTCGTCAGCTGAGAGAGTCGTTAGTTGGGAGGTTCGTCAGCTGAGAGGGTTATCAGTTGGGAGGGTCGGCAACTGGGAGGGTCGTCAGCTGGGAGGGTCGTCAGCTGAGAGGGTCGTCAGTTGGGAAGGTCGTCAGCTGGGAGGGTTGTCAGCTGGGAGGGTCGTCAGCTGAGAGGGTCGTTGTTGAGAGGGTCAGTTGGAGGGTCATCAACTGGGAGGTCGTCAACTGGGAGGGTCGTCAACTGGGAGTGTCAAGCTGGGAGGTCGTCAACTGGGAGGGTGAGCCAGCTGAGAGGGTCGTCAGCTGAGAGAGGTCGACAGTTGGGAGGGCGTCACCTGGGAGGGTCGTTAGTTGGTCGTCAGCTGGGAGGTAGTCAGCTCAGAGGGTCGTCAGCTGAGAGGGCGTCAGTTGGGAGGGTCAGCTGGGAGGGCGTCATCTGGGAGGGTCGACAACTGGGAGGGTCGACAGCTGGGAGCATCGTCAGCAGAGAGGGTCGACAGCTGGGAGGGTAGTCAGCTCAGAGGGTCGTCAGCTGAGAGGGTCGTCAGTTGGGAGGGTCGTCAGCTGAGAGGGTCGTCAGTTGAGAGGGTCGTCAGTTGGGAGGGTCGTCAACTGGGAGGGTTGACAACTGGGAGGGTCGTCAACTGGGAGCATCGTCAGTTGTGAGGGTCGTCAGTTGAGAGGGTCGTCAACTGGGAGGGTCAACACTCAACAACTGGGAGCATCGTCAGTTGTGAGGGTCGTCAGTTGGAGGGTCGTCAACTGGGAGGGTCAACAACTGGGAGGGTCAACAACTGGGAGCATCGTCAGTTGTGAGGGTCGTCAGTTGAGAGGGTCGTCAACTGGGAGTGTCAACAACTGGGAGCATCGTCAGTTGTGAGGGTCGTCAGTTGGGAGGGTCGTCAACTGGGAGGGTCGACAACTGGGAGGGTCGTCAACTGGGAGGGTCAACAACTGGGAGCATCGTCAGTTGTGAGGGTCGTCAGCTGTGAGGGTCGTCAGCTGGGAGGGTCGTCAGATAGGTAGAGTGGTTCTCGTAACAGCCAGATCAAACAGTGGCTTTAGGAGAGTCCTGAGGGAGAGCAAGAGCGGGGGAGGGGAGGTGAGGGGAGGAGAGTGCCAGTAAGAGAGAGGGAGAGGCGACGAGAGTGCCAAAGAGTGAGGGAGAGGAGGGAAAGAGAGTGCCAGTAAGAGAGAGAGAGGGAGAGGCGACGAGAGTGCCAAAGAGTGAGGGAGAGGAGGGAAAGAGAGTGCCAGTAAGAGAGAGAGAGGGAGAGGCGACGAGAGTGCCAAAGAGTGAGGGAGAGGAGGGAAAGAGAGTGCCAGTAAGAGAGAGGGAGAGGAGGCGACGAGAGTGCCAGTAAGAGTGAGGGAGAGGAGGGAAAGAGAGTGCCAGTAAGAGAGAGGGAGAGGAGGGGAGGAGAGTGCCAGTAAGAGAGAGGGAGAGGAGGGGAGGAGAGTGCCAGTAAGAGAGAGGGAGATGAGGCGAGGAGAGTGCCAGTAAGAGCGGGGGAGGGGAGAAAGTGCCAGTAAGAGTGAGGGAGAACAAGGATTGAGGGAAGAGAGGAGTATTAATGACAGGGATAATGAGGTAGACAAGAAGTGAGGAATGCTAATTAGAGGGAGAAGAGGAACAAGGTAGTTAGAGTGAGAAAGATAACAGAGGTACAAAGAACCAATGAAAACTCGACAATATAAACATGAAGTAAACCTAACCCTCTCCAGTGATCATTATTATTATTATTATTATTATCATTATTATTATTATTATTATTACTATTTAAATTTTCTTGTTTGCTCAGAATAAAAACAAATGAACAGCAGACACAGCGCGACCTGATGTGGTTCAATACGATACAAAAATGTTCTTAATTTGTTCACCGTCTTCCTATCTGTGCAGTAATGAGCTCAGTGAGGTTAAGACTTGAGAAATTATAAGGAAAACATATTTGTTAAAATGAAATGGTGTCTAGAGAAGATGAAGAAGACTAAGGGAAGAATAGAAAATAAAATTGAGAGAAAAACGAAACAAAATAATAAATGAATGAATGAAAATATTATCAGATTGTTGGAGAGAATCTTAATTGACATACTGGTGTACTGCGCACCTCATTGTCATTCCTAAAAACCCGTTTTAATTCATATTACGCTACATAATATTCAAATCCACCGCGCTTGTAGAATCTCAGGAGCGTTTTACCCTCAGGACCACTCTCAGTAAGCCCCGCTTTCGAACACAGTTGTCACTACGTTTATTGCACTCTCTACTGGCAAACGCAACCTTGAATTAGTCTGTGTAAATCAACCCAAGTAATTCGCCAGACCTTTGTCAACTGAGGGTCATCTTTGAATGAGTAACAGTTAGTTTGTTTGTAATTATTGTCATTGCGTGAGTAGCGATCACTGGCAACTCAGGGGTATATAAACTCGAGATGGCGAGGAATCAGCGTTCCCTGACGCTGATTCCCGTTTGTCTCCAGGTATGTTCTGTGTTTCCTAGCCATTCAGTTAATTCAGTCAATTGTAGTGATTATCAGTGTTCACCAGTGTTCATGATTTAACAGTTGAATTGTCATTCACCCAGTGTAGAAGTAATATAACGTAAATACGTCTGTCGTCTAGACAAGAGAGTTTGTTGGTGTTGTCATGTTTCTGGTCCCCTGACGCTGATTCCCGTTTGTCTCCAGATCGAGGGTGGGCTTAATTGAAACCCACCGGTAGCTCGGAGCCGGTGGATACCCAACAGAGGTCAATATAGGAGTGATGGCGCTGATTCGTCATGATTAATCGGCTCTACTCTACCTCGTGGGCCGAGGACCCCAAACCCATCTCGGGTCGGAGTGTAGCCGACCACAACAACAGTTGTTAGAGGCGCCAGTGCTATACCCTGGGACTGGCCTTGGAATTATGGTCCACAGTGTGGTTGTATGTGTTTTTTTACCAGTGTGTTTTATAAGAAATAAACCAATTAAGACATGTTATGGTTTCACCCTTCTTTACCCTTATCGATCTGGTCAATGGAAAACCTAACCCAATGCCTAGTCCACTCTGCCCGCTACCTAATGAGCTACATGCTGTCCAGAGGGGGTCTGGTGGCAGCGACCCTTAGAAATTAAGATTAGAGTTAAGTTATCCCCTTAGATTTAGCGACCCCAGATCTGGCAGTATAATGGAAGAAGAGAAGAGAAGAGAAGAGTAAATATTGTAGGTGAGAGAAAAAGAAATAGTTAAATAATAATAATAATAATAATAATAATAATAATAATAATAATAATAATAATAATAATAATAATAATAATAATGATAATAATGATGATGGAAGCAGAAAACGCGATATAATTAAAAACAAGAAACTGAAGCACATGTTAATTAAAGGTCTAATTAATAAGCTTCTTACATAATTTTTAAAACAGATGAACAAGAATGAAAATTAATGTTTGACTAAAATATAATGTTCCCTACACTTCTGCCACGACCTTACACGTCAATCAAAAACCGTACCAAGTTGTCTCACACTGACCAACACGTTATATAATACCCCTAAATACTTATCATGTATAAGACCTCATTACATATTCAAGAATGTCTGAGGTTTAGAATTTATATCAAGTATATGTAAAGTTACTTGTTAACCGATTTATAATGGCAGAGTGAACTCTGGCCGCTCGACTCTACTGAACCCGACACCAGACAATACAAAAGTTACATTAATTGAGAATATTTACCTTTGTGATGATTACATGTGAACAAAGGAGACTGTGCTAAGGTGTGTATATATACTACACACACACCTGCCAATATGAGCTTATGTAATACTTTATCTGGAGACGTTTTATAAGGGTGAGGCAGGAAGAGGAGGGGCAGTAAGAAAGTGTAATTATGGTAAAGAGGAGATGATCAAATCATTTATGGCAGAAGTTGGCCAGAATGACCACCGTCTCCACCAGGCAGGGGAGATAATTACCATCTTTACATGACACATAATTACCTCTTATCATCCCATCATTACATGGTATTAAGATCTTAATGATCTCCTTTACTTAACATCTTTTACCGTGAATGATTATGTTTAATCTCTGGACAAAACTGCTTCAATAAAGCTTAGTTACAGACCCAAACCCGAGTAACACTTGCTAACTTGTGTGAAATATCTCAGGACCTTAAACAAAAACATCCAGCATTGTATATAAACAGGAATATATCACCATGTTCCCTACTCTGACGGTCTACACTAACACCTCACACCCACCATCACCTGTGAGTGTACAGTACCTGGCAGGGCGAATGACTCTACTGTTAGAAGGACACACACACACACACACACACACACACACACACACACACACGAATCAATAGTAATGGACCAGCCACCAACCTCCCGTAATGTGGGAAACTCTCAGGTAAAAAAAGTAATAACAATTCTCAGGCGAAAAAAAAATAAGAGGAAAATCTCAGTTATAAAAGTAATAATAATAATAAGTTGTCGCGGGAAGGAAGTCTGAGCACAATGGGAAGGTCCATTTACCTGATGACCCAAACCCTGCCACATGTTACCTGACTCACACAGGTAAACCTTCCACTAACTGCACACCTCACATTACAACACAACTTAATGGCTTAGTTTTAACTACATAAATTGATGAGTCTCAAAGATTCGTCCATGAGATTTCCTCACTAAGTGGAGACGTGAAAATACAGCTAATTGCTTTGGCTCTCCTTCCCCTCTCTATATCCCGTTCTTCCAACCTCCGTCCTCTCCGCCTCCTACCTTCATTTCCCTCCACCTTTCCCCCGAACAAAATAAAAAATAAAAAATTGCTCAGAGATCCCAGGGTAACGGGATGCGGCCTCTTATCCTCAGCTGGATGGTAAAAATGGAACTTGTAACACTTTGAGAATGCAGAATCGTGTGTCTTGTTGAGCATTATGGGAGAGACAGTGAAGGGGTGATATCTCTCTCTTGTATATTGTCTTAGAGGGAGGATGAGTTAACTGAGTCTCCCAGATGCTGGCAGTCTCCAGTGTAAGAGATAAGAGAGAGATTCTCCCTGACGTTGGCAGTCTTTTGTGTACGAGATAAAAGAGACAGTCTTTCTGACGCTGGTAGTCTTCGGCGTATTAGATAAGAGAGACAATCTCAACTGTCCCTCGCAAACAAGATCTTTCCCAGCGTCCCCGGTCACCAGCACTCACACTTACACTAACGCACACATGTAACATCCCGGTCACCAGCACTCACACCTACACTAACGCACACATGTAACATCCCGGTCACCAGCACTCACACCTACACCTACACCTGAGATCCCTAGCCCGAGAATTGGTGTTCGACACCACAACCGCATCCAGCCCATACGTGCACGAACTGATCGCTATAAGAACAGCCCAGTCCCAACCATTGTAAAAATTATCAATAACTTGTAATAAACCAGTGTATTCACTCCCAGTAAATACTACTTCTTGCACTGTCACTATGTTGAAATGCACTGTAGTTTGAGCTTTTCCCCATCTCGTTATTATATATCTTATTTGTATCACTTATGTTACTTGTATATTATTTGTAATTCGAAACCCATTCCCCAAATATGTAACTGTATATTTTCAGCCTTCTGGCTGCCAAGCTCTTTCAATAAACTGTTGATTATTATTATTATTATTATTATTATTATTATTATTATTTAACATTTACACAAACACTACCACTTACACAATCTAGCACCCACCCACACACACACACACACACACACACACACACACACACACACACTTACCTTAATAATAATATCACCTGAAGAAATTCGAGCTCATTACCTCACCTGCCCAGACTGTCTCGTGAATCTGTGTTAATAGAGGCGGTAACTCGCGTAGGTGAACGAGGTGGTCTGCGGGGGACGGACACAGGAGCACCAGTGCCACAGTCGGCCGTCACACAAACTAATCACTCCCTCTGATGGGCTCTTGATACTCTCTGCTATGCTCGCTTATCTGTCTCTGAGGGTATGCTAATATGCTCTGGTATGTTCCCGTCTATTTAAGATATGCTCCCATCTATCTTAAAGAGCTTATGCTAGGTTAGTCTGATATGCTCCTCAAAGACTATGCTGATATACTCTTGTCATCTGATATGCCATTATGTTCATATCACTCTAAAGGATATACTAATATGTTCTGATATGTTGGTATGGTTCTGTCTCTCAGAGGGTGTGCTGATGTACTATAAGAGCATATGGGGTATGCTGATATACTTGGTTATGTAGCTAGGCTCATATCTCTCTTACAGGGTATGCTAATATACCCTGATATGCTTACATCTATCTCTGAGCGTATACTGGTTGACTGTAATGACATAAGAGATATGCTGGTATGCTTCTAAGGGAATATGTTAACATACTCTAATAATAATTTGAAATGAGGTTAGCTATACCTTAGATTCAGGGGATATACTGATATGATATGAATTAACCTAGAAGTATGCTGATATGTTCTCAAGGCATTCAGGGGATCTGTTAGTATGCTTCGACATACTTTCGGAACAAGGTAAACTGGACCTTCAGAAGATAGGGTGATATGCTGACATATTCTGATGGATCTAAGAGAGAGTGGAAGACTATGAGAGCTAGTTAATATACTCAGGTATGTTGATATCCCTTCATGGCACTTGGGATATATGGTAATATACTCCGATGTGTCTCTTTGGATATACTGATATGCCACTAATGGGTCCCCAGAAAGCAGGAGACAAGTTGATCTGCTTCGAGGACACTAATCTGTATAATGATTTTTTCCCTGACTGTTAAGAAGTATACTGGTATATTTAAAATGTTGCTTAGTATTATAGTATACTTTGGGCTGTTCTGAACATATTTCACAGCTGATTTTCAGAAATATATGCTGCTGTCACTGGCTTGTTTATTCCGGAGACATTGATTATACTTTGAGTATGTTGATATGCTTTGTTACCAGTCAAGGAATATGCTGATATGTTCTGACACTTCTCAGTGATTACCCTGATATATTTAGATACCTGACAGTATTTATTGGAGTATAGTGTCCTATACTCTGATGTCATTCTAGTGATATGCTGATGAGCTGACATACCGCTTTATGTAACTGTGATATATTGAATCATATACATCCATTCCTCACGCTTAATATATATGATATTCTAAACAATGCTGATATTATTTATGTTATACCCTGATTATATACTAGCATACTACAGTGTCATTTATAGTGTATGATATTAAATATTCGGGGGTATACTTTGAGGTTATTTAGAGAATATGATGGCAAACGGTGATATACTCTGATGCCATATTTGGTATACACAGATATATTGATATAATTTATATAATATACCGATAGATATAACTAAATATCTATGAAGTAAATCCTGTACTTTTTGATATACCATTCAGGGTGAAGGTATGCTAATATACCACGATAGCACCCGTCTCTCAGCGCTAATATACCCTGATGGCACACTTAACATCCTGGCGCCGGTCGTGGGGTATACTGATATGCTAAAGTCTTCTTCATCTTCTAATATCTCGACTTCAGCTTCGTAAGCTGTGATTACTTAAACGTATTTAACGCTCGTTTACGTAACTTTTTTGTAGAATAAATGAATGTATATCCGGGGTTCTTCTGTTTCTTTGTCCATCTGATGTTTGCGTCCATGTTGAGGAGAACCACTTAGCAGGGCTCGCATTTTCCCATAATGTGTTACCTCAAGTTCCATAATTTGCACTTAGTGAAGCCACGATATCCCGCGTTATGTTGCCCGTCTTACTTCCTTCTGGGTTATGTGTCTTAAGTTGGTGAAAAAAATTAAATTAAGGCTGAATTATTGTTAAATGTTAAGGTATTATAGTACTTGTCTGTCGTGTTGTTAATATAACATAGTTTCACCAGCAGTATGTACTCAAGAGCTTATTAACATCGTTGACGAGTCAGAGCCGCAACACTGAACCAATCTATATGAACATTAACACAAAAAATAAATTGTTACATTACATCGACTATCAAGACATAACTTACAATACAAATTAATAAATAATTGTACCAGGCAGATAAAAATATTAGTTACAAAAATTATGAAAATAGTCTTAATGTTCACGCCAGAACTTACCCCATAACAAAAGCCATACAACATTTTCCCAGTTAAGACTTCGTTAAATACAATCTCAAACTCCTTCTCAGAAACTGTGTGTTGGTGGTGTGCCACGTGTGGTGTGTGTGTGTGTGTGTGTGTGTGTGTGTGACAGCACCTTTGATTTATACAAATATTCACCCAAATGAATAACACCAAGTAATTCACCATGTTATTCACGACTCTTAGATCACTTGGCTTGCGTCTCTCAAAAAGTCGAGCCAGGGTCAGCTGATTCAGTAAACACCGCTCACATTAATAGGGACCTGCCACACTTTGCCATAAACAGATAAATTGTACCGGGAATTTTCCCCCACACACTCATCATTGTCACTTTATGTAACTTGCTGACAAAACCCATGACCCTTCAGGCCTTTTACGCCCTTAATGCATGAGTCATAAAGGCAAGCATGAACTCCGCATGCTTCCCAGTTGGGCACTGTAAACGCTTCTGCGCTTCACCTTGCACAGGATGTAAGGGGGTGCCCAATAAACTAGCCCCCTCGTGGGCAATCTGTAATCACTACCACTGTCTCGCGGCCCAGAGTAGTAGTTGGACATATCACTAGACAGGGAAATTCACACTTAACACAAGTGTTATCTCAAGGTCATATTCACAACACTTCCCTGGACAGAATTCATAATTTATTTTCTCATATTGCATCTGTGTGTATACCTGCTACTAGATAAACAGAAAATGCCAAGAAGTGTTTACATCAAGCGCTGCCACTTAAGAGTTCCAAGAACTAAATTAAAACAATTAGTGTGTGTGTGTGCATGGTGTGAGTGTGCATGGTGTGTGTGTGTGTGAGTGTGCATGGTGTGTGTGTGTGTGCATTGTGTGTCTGTGTGTGTGTGTATATGGTGTGTGTTTGTTTGTTTGTATGGTGTGTGCATGGTGTGTGTGTGTGTGTGTGTGTATGTGTGTATGGTGTGTGTATGTGTATGGTGTGTGTATGTATGGTGTGTGTGTGTATTTGTGGGTATGGTTTGTGCATGTACGGTGTGTGTATGGGTGTGTGTGATTGTGCATGGTGAGTGTGTGACTGTGTATGGGGTGAGTGTGTGTGTGTGTGTGTGTTTCCATTGCCATGAGGATATCATACAATTCTTAAAGCACTGGTCACATGGGCGCATTTTTTTTTAGCAATTTCTTGCCGGAAAGTTATTTCGAGCAATTTTCGAGAAATTCGAGCAAGTTTTTGAAGCATTTTTATTGACAATCGTGATAGTCAATTTCTTGACTATTTCGAGCAAGATTATAGGTTCAAAACCCGGTTAATACCATATTTAATGACACGAAGCTTATTTATCGAGTATTTACCTTGGCTATATATAACATAGATCAATAACATTATGTATAAAATGCACAAACAGTTTTTTACGACACACTGAGTTTATTATTTGGGTGGTGTTTTGGCGTGTTTGTTTACAAAACACAAGCCCATACAGCCAGTCATTCTCCACACACTAACAACCCTCCCTACTGTAACTACGATAGTTGAACCAGTCTATATTAAACACTCGTTCCTCCTCCTCGCCAGCCACTTACGAGTCCCCAATAGTTTTTCTTCGCTTTCTCTCATTTCTTCTTAATAATAACAATAATACCAAGGATAGCTGCTGCGTCGTCTGCATTGTTGTTGTGATGTTCCGTCTCCCTTCTACTCGCACAGCGGCGTTAACTTTTTTTTCTTGCTGTAGTAACTGAACCAAGAGCCACTCGTGTGACCACATTTGGAAGAAATTACTCGTAATTTCTTGCTCCAAATTAATTGCTCATCAAAGGGATCGTTTGACCGTAACTTAAGTCACCCTTTAAGAAAAACTGTAAATACTGATTCACAAAACTTAAGGATAATTTCTGACTTGGAACCATCGGTGTAATGCAGAAAACAGTTATTGTATTCTAAAACCTACCCAAGAAATCTTTTACCCACTTACGATATAATTCTTTTCTATTCCATAAATAGATGTTATTTTACTTTTTTATACGTATTTTTATTTTAGTAATTTATAAACTATTTTCTTTATATACTTCATTACCTTTTAGTGTAATGAAGAGAATGAATTACAGAAGGTTTTTATAATTATATTGCGAACAATATTTTTCCTCGCAATAAATAAACAATGACGATGATCTTGTTTACAATATGGAGCTTGATGTCTTACTCCATGTTCATTTATTACATTTTCTGCCATACCCGACTGTTCTTTTCTTTCTTGTGGTGAAGGTTTTTGACAATTGATATATATATAAAGTTGAGTTAAGAATAATGACTCTGATATTATAGCCATTAGGTCCTGAATAATAAGTGGTGTCTAAGTGAACAAATGTATGATGTCTTCAATTACCAGCGTAGTGGGGGGTAACAGTGGGGGTAGAAGCGAAGGGTAGGAGTGAAGGGTGGGAGTAAGGCGTGGGAGTAAGGGGTGGGAGTAAGGGGTGGGAGTAAGGGGTGGGAGTAAGGCGTGGGAGTAAGGGTGGGAGTAAGGGGTGGGAGTAAGGGGTAGGAGTAAGGGGTGGGAGTAAGGGGTGGGAGTAAGGGATGGGAGTAATGGGTGGGAGTAAGGAATTGGGAGTAGGGGTGGGGAGTAAGAGGTGGGGAGTGGGGCGTGGGAGTGGGCGTGGGGTAGGGCGTGGGGAGTAGGGGTGGGGAGTGGGGTGGGGAGTGGGGGTGGGAGTGGGGTTGGAGTAAGGCGTGGGAGTAGGCGTGGGGGAGCAGGGGTGGGAGTGGGGTGGGAGTGAGAGTTGGGGTAGGGGTGGGGAGTAAGGGTGCAGGAGTGGGGTGGGGTGGGGGTGGGAGTGGGGTAGGGGAGTAGGGGTTGGGGTGGGGTTGGGGAGTGGGGTGGTGGGAGTGGGGGGGGTGGGAGTGGGCATGGGGATGGGCGTGGGAGTGAGAGTTGGGTTAGGGGTGTGGTGAAGAGTTGGGGAGTAGGGGTGGGAGTAAGGGGTTGGAGTGGGGGTGGGGAGTGGGGGTGGGAGGTAAGAATTGGGGTGGGCGTGGGAGGAGTAGGGTGGGGAGTGGGGTGGGAGTAAGGTGCAGTGGGGTAGGAGTGAGGGGTGGGGAGTGGGGTGGGGTAAGAGTTGGGGGTGGGCGTGGAAGTAGGGGTTGGGATTAAGGGGTGGGATTAAGGGGTGGGGAATTGGGGTGGGGAGTTGGGGAGTCAAGGTTGGCGCTAGGTGTGATGGGGTAGGATGGGGGTGGGGAGACGGGGTGCAGTGGAGATTGGGAAGCCAGGGGTGGAAGCAGGGGTGGATGGGGGGTATGAGTGAAGTGGTGAGATGAAGTGGTGCAGGGTAAGGGGTGAAGTAGGGGTGAAGTGGGGGTCGTGGGGGTAGAAGGAAGGGGTGGGAGCAAGGGGTGGGAATAAGGGGTGGGAATAAGGGGTTGGATTAAGGGGTGGGAGTAAGGGGTAGGAGTAAGGGGTAGGAGTGACGAGTAAGAATGTGGGACAAGAGGGAGGGGTAGCAGTGGGGGGTAGGGTTAGGTTACAAACTTCTATTTACTTCATCATCTGTATCCTGCTGGTGATGTTCTCTCTTTAAACAATTTGTAAAATAAATAAATAAATGGTCAGGTGTAAATGGTAAGAATTTAACAGAGTAATACTGAGGTATTACAAGAAAGAACTAAAACTGTCCACTGTGTGTATCAACATTTTATAAAAGTATTTGTGAAGCTGTAAAATACTTAGATATAAACTTTTAATTCAACTCTGTAATAAAAATAATTGCAATAATGAATCTAAACAAGAAATGAACTGGGTGAAAAAATCTACAAAATACTAAAATATAAAAAAGAAGAATTACAGTAAAACCTGAATCATTGTAATAAACATTATTAAACTTTTCGTTGTTATGACCTAAAACAAACAAGGAAGACTCGTCTAGATTTTCGCTCTGTGAATTAACTCCTTGGATCGCTTTTGGGCAAGAGGGGAGTTACTCCGACTTATTTCGTGAAAATATTCCCAACTGTCCATAGAATCCGTTACAGTTTCCTTTATAGTAAGTGACTCACAAATGATTAATATTCCCATTCACCAATACTTTATTATATCAGAGAACAGTGCAGAGATAAGCTGGCCAATGAGCGATGGTCAAAGATAATACAGATTTAATACTGGATTGATAAGTACAGCTATAGTGATTTGTTTCATGTTACAGTAATAATAAACTTTATCAAATATTATAACTACCAAAGTGTTATTTTCGTGATCGATACCCTGCTGCCAGGATTATAACATCGTTTAAAAGTTCAGTAAAAATATCATGCAGATTAAAACCTAACCTAGTGTATCGTAACCTAACTTAGCCTTTCCTAAGCTAACTTAGACTATCCTAAACTAGCCTAACCTATCCTAATCACACCAAACCTAACCTATCCAAAATTTATATATCATCAACAGATTTATAGATATGTTGGAGAAATAATTATCAAAAGTTTGTTGTCTCTGCAAATGTATTTTTAAAAAAAGAAAATGAAATTAAAACTTTCTAGAGAACTCAATTGTGTCATGAGCTTTGCGGCTTGGTTAGGTTAGGTAACATTAGGTTAGGTTAGATAAGGTAAGGTAAGATTAGGTAAGGTGAGGTAGTGTTAGGGTTAAATACATTTTACTAATTTTGCATCAAAATAATCACGACTGAAGGTATCGGATAAAAAACCTCTGAATATAATTCTTTTTCTGAGAAAAAAATTTCTTTACCACTTATTTTTTGCCCCACTTTTTTTATTAAGTTTGATGAACTTAGATTAGGTTAAGTATTATTTAACTCTGAGTCATGGGTACTTATTGGATACTTGGCAGAATAACTTGTTATAACTTGGTCCTAACAAAGGCGGAGTCTAAGCAAAAATGTTCACTTGACCTCATATTTGGATTTCATTACTGAAGGATATTTACAGCTATACCACATTAATAAGGTCTATCTGCAAGTTTATTCAGTCATAAAAAAAAATATACCCTAAATGTGGACAATAAAAATCTTCTTTTTTGGTACAAATTACTTGAAAAGTTGTAAGAAGACAAAAGCTGCATCTCTTCCATAAAGCGAGAAATAGAACAGCCAAGCCTCTTCTTGTCGTAAAAAAAAACTAATATTGTATTTTAGTATGTTGATGTACAAAACATTTTCTTCATTATTCTATGATAAAACAAGTCTAACAAGCATTATTAAAACATATATTATTAATTTTTTTTCATGCAATCCGGAAATAACGACTACTATATCCAGGTTGATCGTGTTGAGGTCCTGTAAGTTACAGGCTAGATTACGAGCTCACTTACGGAGTTCGATGCCAAATATTTGTTTTGAGAATCCCGATCGGAGACTGTAAGTCCAGTTACTTGGTAAGCAAGTAGATACAGTGAAATAAACTGCTGTACCTAAATATTATGTAACTCAAAATATATTCCCAAAACAGCACGTTTACAGATGAAAATAAAAAAAAAGCATAAATAATACAAACAAAATCAATTAATATGTTTTTTATTGCAGTATTTTTAAATATCAGAAGCGTAGGTTCAGCGCTTCTTTTGTGTCTTTTTCCCGGTGAAGATGTAGTCTCCCCATGGCAGGTACTGGTCCTTTTGTACACGGCAGAAAGTGGTAGTTTCCTTCTTCTTCTTGTTGTTTTGGGTCTTGTTGTTTTGGGTCTTAGTGTGTTTTGTGGTCTGCAGTTTGTTAGATCGGGGGCCCTTCTCCTTCATCTGGCAAGGCTTCACCTCCACCTTAGTCACCTTCGATACAGTGCGTCGGAACACCATTGTGATGTACTGACACTAACAGCTCTCTCACTGAGGTCAAATCAAAATTTGACCATACAGAAAAAATTACCGTTTAATAAGGTTGGAATTTAAAGAAATTGACAACAAAATAAAGCTCTGTTTATCACTATAGTAAAGAGGGATGGTGTTTGTAAAGATGATGGATGGTGTTATAATATGTAGTGATGATGGATGGTGTTATATGTAGTGATGAAGGATGGCGTTATATTGTAGTAATGATGGATGGTGTTATATGTAGTGATGATAAGAGGGTAATATATGTAGTGATGATAAGAGGGTAATATATGTAGTGATGATGGATGGTGTTATATATATATATTGATGATGCATGATGTTATATGTAGTGATGATGGTTGGTGTTATATGTAGTGATGCTGGATGGTGTTATATGTAGTGATGATGGATAGAGTTATATGTAGTGATGATGGATGATGTTATATGTAGTGATGATGGGTGGTGTTATATGTAGTGATGTTGGATGGTGTTATATGTAGTGATGATGGATGATAGTATATGTAGTGATGATAGGATGGTTCTATATGTAGTGATGATGGATGGTGTTATATGTAGTGATGATGGATGATGTTATATGTAGTGATGATAGGTTGGTTTTATATGTAGTGATGATGGATAGTGTTATATGTAGTGATGATGGATGGAGTTATATGTAGTGATGATGGATGATGTTATATGTAGTGATGATGGTTGGTGTTATATGTAATGATGTCGGATGGTGTTATATGTCGTGATGGATGGTTCTATATGTAGTGATGGTGGATGGTGTTATATGTAGTGATGATGGATCGTGTTATATGTAGTGATGTTGGATAGTATTATATGTAGTGATGATGATGGATGGTGTTATAAGTAGTGATGATGGATGTTATATGTAGTGATGAAGGA